>NW_015173699.1:55703-88247 GCF_001447785.1 Gekko japonicus | reverse complement strand
CCAAGAAAGAAACACTGGAACTTTAAAACCTCACCACACACCACCAAGGAGATCCAAGGCACTGAAGGCACCCACAGAAAGACCTAGGCCAGGGTGGGCCAGCCAGCCCAATCCCCCCCCCAGAAGAAGCAGGCCAAATGGAGAGAAAACACAAAGATGAAACCCACCAAAAAGCAACAAGGCAAGGTTTAGCAAATCAAACACAGTGAAATGAAGAACAATTTTAAAAGCACAGTTAACAATTCTACAAAGGAAATCTAGAAGAGGAAACCCCCAATTAAGAAACCCCCAATTAAAAGAGGAGACCCCCAGTTAAAAGAGGAGACCCCCAATTAAAAGAGGAGACGTTATTTTCGGCTTTTTTTTCGGCTCGGGATCCCGAAATGCACATCCCTAACATATTGCTGGCTTTCATTGTTGTCACAGCCTGATGGGAAGCTTAAATATGATTTTGCCTGATTCTGTGCATGCTGGTGTCTTTGACAAATATTTCGGTGGCAGTTGTTGTGGTCCTTGTAGTTGCAGTGGACTTTTGAGGTGATTGGTATTCCTTCAGAGCTCAGCATGGTATCACATTAAACCCCTCAGCCCTTGCCTAAAGAACTGCATGGAGTTACTTCCAGGTGCAAATTCTAGTTAGCTGCCAAACTTCATAGGTATATGAACCTTTAATGTTAGACTACATGTCATATGTATTGCTGCCTAGTAACTCTGTATAGTCAGCCTGCAAATTTGCAGAACCTGGGAGATGAGACCACCATGACTTACCTGTATTTTAGCTATCACTGTCAAATTCAGAATGTACCTTTCATCAAATGGGGCTTTGTAAAAAGCAGTCAAACGGTGTATGAAATTTTGTGGATTGTGCTGCTTTCATATGCTGCTTTACTACCGCAGCACTTACTGCCCTGTTGAAATGTACAATAGGCTGAGGCAAGTTTAGGCTGTATGGAACGCCGCAACAGTGAGTAGCAGGTCTCTTGTGAAACATAAGGGTGCAAATCAGTAAAATTTCATTGTAATAAAATACATTAGGGGTCCCCAACATTGGGCCCATTAACACCTTTCCTGGTACCTGTCAAGTGGAAAGTGGGCATGGCCAGATTGGACTTTTTGCCCAGCAGGGTTTCTTATTGGCCACTGGAGATCTGATTGGCTTTTCAGATTTTTAAAAAAATGTTGATTTGGGAACAGCTACTTCTACAGCCCAAGGATCTTCATTGTGTGATTGAAGGCTCAGAGTAGGCACCTGTGGAATGCATTATTCTGTAGAATATACATTTTTCATTTCTGTGCAGTTTTTACCTGAAATTAATTAGACATTTGTCAACATGGAAAATACATGACAAACTTTGAAAGAGCAGTATCAGATTGAAATATTCTTGATTAGTAAACAGAATTAATATACATATTAAGTTGCTGTCTTAAGCACTCTTTGCAAACACTTTTAAATCTCTGTTTATAGTGATCGGGAGCAGAGAGAACGAGAAGAAGCTCTTCATGATTTTCGTTCTGGAAAATGTCCTGTTCTTGTTGCAACATCAGTGGCAGCAAGAGGTCTGGATATTGAGAATGTTCATCATGTTATAAATGTCGATCTTCCTTCCACAATAGATGAATATGTTCACAGGATTGGGCGAACTGGACGCTGTGGTAACATAGGCAAAGCAATTTCTTTCTTTGATCCTCATACTGACAGCAGTATTGCACAGCCCCTAATCAAAGTGCTTGTGGATGTAAGTTATTTTGTTCCTACATTTTCTGTTCTTAAATGGAGATTATCAGAATGAATAATGTATAACATAATGGATTTTTTTCTGTTACAGGCTCAACAGGAAGTCCCATCATGGCTAGAAGAAATAGCATGCGGCTCCTGTCCAGTTGGATTTAGCAATACAAGGGGAAATACATTTGCGTCTGTTGATTCTAGAAAGGTAAATTTTAAATAGAATTACTCATGATACACAAATTTTGCATGTTGGCCTAGGTATTAAAACATGTTCTGAAGCTTACTAGGGAGAATCCAGGGATCAGTTCAGTTCTCTTTTTTCCTGTTTTGCAGTAATTGCTATTAAACATACTGCTGCTTATACTTACTGTGTGGCAGATGCTGTGGTGTCTAGAACATGACTTGTCACTCTCCCAAGAGTTTCTGGTTATGGTATGGATTTTCTGCATATAAGCAGTAATTCACATGGTAAATTTCTCCCTACATTGCTGCTATTCGCCGCAGTCTGTGTAAAGGTCACTTGTGTATCGGATTATAATAGTCTTTGTACTGAGAACTAAGCAACTAGAAATGACAGCGATAAAAGGGTTCTTGATCTAGTTGGGTTCAAGTGTTGAATGACATTTTCAGAGGTGTCATGTATATGACTACTGTATTGCAAAAAATAAGTTACCCACTTCTGGGAAGCCAGTGAATCAAACAGTAAACAGTCTGATAACCATGAAAATAGTCCTGTGATAGATTTCACTATAGAACATAGCTTTCTGTATCATAACTGAATATTTGCTTAACTCTAGTTTACACAGGGTTTCCATAGCAAAGAAGATCAGCACAGTAGAGGATTTGTTGCATCAAATACAAGTGCGGCCAATGAGTTGTGGGATTGACTACCTACAGTGTTGGAACAGAGTTCTTAATTTATCATGGTAAATTTTCCAAGCACAGTAGTTATGCAACAAGCTGTCTGAATCCTAAACACATTTATTAAGTCCCATTTATTTCAGTGGCACTTACTTCCAACTAAAGTATGTATAAGGTTGTGGTCTTGAAATGTTGAAGAAATTGTTGATATTATTGTCCACCAATGTTCAGGAAGGTGGATGGGCTTATACATACAAGGAGATTGTTTTGTTTTGACTTTAAAATGTTTTATTTGTTGGTATGCTTAATAGTTGGTGAATTAACAGAAATTTGCTGTAAAAAGTTGTTAATGATTGTAAAAATACTTAATAAACATTTGGGATCATATCTGATGCTGTGAATTGTATAGATCTTAACCTAGTCCTGACTTGTGGTTTGTTCAAACTTATGTTAGTAAGTATCAGCATACTTTGGGTTGTAGATGTCTTATCTAAATTTGCAGTGTTTGATTTCAGAACAATATAGGTTCTCCTTCTTTGATAGATTTACTTAAATCTATCATTCTGTAGCACGCTTAGCAAGGAAAGCTACTGTATTAAAGCAGTTTTTCTTTTTGTGGTCTCTGTGCATCACACATGGGGTTTCAAGCGTGTATGCACAGAGCCTTAGAACCTATAAAAGTTTTAAAACTTTGCGTGCGAGCCTCCCCATGCACAATGACTGCTCATTGCAAGCACCTGGTGTGGGCAGGGCCACACTTACCCATCAGTTCTTCCTTAACTGCTGCTGCAGCAGCTGCCTCTAGGAGACCTTCTCATTCTCACTTTCTTCAAGCTATCTATTTTAAATGCTATGAAAGAAAGGAGCAAAGAAGAAAATTACTTCAATGTGGGCTGCATCTCTATAACATTTAAAAATTGTTCTACCTGCAAGAGAAGAATCCCCCCCACAGATGGACATAGCCTTTCTTGTTAATGTTTAGGAGGAGGAGCATAAAATGGACTCCTGCCAGCACAATCTGTTAAGAGGCAACAGATTCATCAAGACATCACCTCATGTAACTTTGACAACAGATGTGTCTCTTTGGGGATGGGGAGCACATTACCAGGGATATTTGATGAGCCAGGCTTGGACTCACAGTGAGGCTGCACTACGCATTAACATATTGGAGCTTCTTGCTATAAAGATGATTCAGGCCTTTTCTCCCATCATCAGGGGCAAGTCAGTTCAGATGGCGATGGACGATATCTCATTGATGTATTATATTAGCAAACGTGGAAGAAGTTACTTGCCTATTTTGTGCACTGTAGCATGCAAACTGTGGGAACAGTGCATGCAGTACAATGTCCATAATGCAGCACTTCATGTCCTGGGGAAGCAGAACACATTAGCAGATGCATTAAGCAGGCAGGTATGTAGCCCATAAATGGTCCATAGACAGCAGGGTCCAGAAACAATGGGGAATTTCAGACAGGTGCTTTCTCCCGGTAGGGAACCGATTCTCAACCGGGTGCTGGTCTGTCATTTCAGACAGAACCCGGTTGAGAATCGGTTCCCTACCGGGATCTGACTGCCATTTCACACTCAAAAGTCTCTGTTCCGTATAGGAACCGGGAGGGAAGCGATTTACCTGTCAACCGCTTCCGAGGAGTCTCCCGTTCCCTCTCCCGGTTCCGATACGGTTCTTTCCTGCCTTTTTTCGGCCGCGCGGGCTTTTTTTTTTGAACGTTCGGCTTATATTGATATATCGATATAACGCTATAGCGATCCCATTGGAATACATTGGAATACTGGTATATCGATATATCGCTATAAGACGGACTTTTTTAAAAAAAAAAAAACCGTGGGGAAACAAAGCGGTGCGTGTGTGAAACGCCGAACCACTTGTGAATCGGCTCCTTTCTGGTAGGGGCAAGCCGTGTGTGAAACGGCAGCCCTGTACCGGTTCATCTGGAAACGGAAGACTCCCGGCTTGAAACCGGGAGAAGATAGGTAATGTGAAATTCCCCAATGATTTACTCTGGGGAACGCCAACAGTAGGTGTGTTTGCTTTGCTGGTTAATTACAAATGCCTTGTGCATTATATGAGAGGGAGTGGGGAGAGGTTCAAAAGAGGATGCATTCACAGTGAAGCAGACAGGAGAGTTGTTTTACATGTTCCTACCTCTGGCCATGATGTTGAAAGTGCTTCACAAAAATAAGGGTAGATAGGACCAATGCTCCCTCTAAGCTGTGGAGTCTTGTGAGCAAAAAATTCTACTTGATGAGCTACTGGCATTAAAGTTGTGAGTGAGCGATTTGGCTGCTGCATAATTTAGTCTGCTCTGGAGCCATCCTTCCTGTGCTAAGACAAAAATGTGTGAGCTGGAGGCTAAAAAACTGAGCTAGCTCACACTAACTCAGCTTAGAGGGAACACTGGATAGGACCAATTTCATTCAAATGGCACCATTCTGGTCAAGTTGTGTGTGGTTTCTGACTCTACTACTCATTGTGAGAGGTTGGTATCTGCCTTTTATGAGAAACAGGAATTCACTGTCTCAAGAGGGAGTAACAGTATTGTACCCAGGTATGTCCAAACTGCATCTGGCAGCAGCACCAGGAATAATCAGCTTTTTGGCCAGATCAGATGTGGAAAGTTTGGATAATGCAAGAAAGCCACGGACCAGGAAATTGTATGATAAAGTGACTTTGAGACCAGACCTAACTTTTTTGGCCTAAAGTAGTGTCATAAATAATTTTACATGTCACAGGATATAGTATTCCCAGTTTTTTCCCTGCAAACCAGCAACAAATGCAGAGTTGAGGGCTCACAGTGAGTAGCTGTTGTGGTTTGGGAGGCTTTTCTACATTCTGAGGCTGTGCATATGCACACTTGAGATCCCATATCCGACCGCACAGGGACCACTCAAAGAACTTCAGATACAGGTAAGCAACTGGTCGTCCCCCCCCCCCCAATTGCCTCATCTCAGTGACTGCTGTTGCAGTAACTTGAATGTGTGTAGCAAGCTTTAATGATGTTTGTCCCTTAGTTAACTGGGTGCTTTAATTGTAATGATCATAATTGGGTTGGGGGAATAGTGATGCAAAGCTGGAGTCTCTTAACTTGCAGGGCTATGAGAGTTGCACATTAAAGCAACTGCAGATGATAGTCAAATGTACAGATGTAAAACTTCCAGAAATTTTGAAGCCACCAAAAAAGATGTATGTTTTCTATGAGAAATCACAAGTTTACTCGTACTTGAAGAAGAGTTGCAAACTGCTGGGGCTATGCTGTGGATAGTATACACATTTAATTTTTCCCATCTGAGAGGAAGGGAAAATAAAAGCCGAAGACAAAAATAAAATTCTGTAGTAAACAAAAACGGGGTGTTGTTTTTTTTTGGAGAGTTATCTCATCGTCACAGTAGGCAGGGCTGCCAGCATGCTTGGCTAAACTTTATAATGTTGAACATACTGAAGTCTGTTAATGTGTTGAACACAATATAGTGTATTGATTGTTGCGAACATTATTTACATTTATAATGAAAAATTCTTGAAAACGTATATGTCTATAGTACACTTTTTTCAGAACTCCAAATATTCCAGTTTTTTCATTGGAAAAAACTAAAAAGTTGTCATGTTTTTGATGCTGTATACTTGCTGTGAATGAAATGCTTTGTAAGAGAAAGTAATTCCTCACTCAAAGAGAGAATATTTCATTGGAGGGTTTTTCTGTGTTCCTCCAGTTTTTCATTGAAAAATAGAACTTCCGGGTGGGGAACGGGGAAGAACTTTTTTCCATGTTTTTTTTCTTGGCCTTCACTTTTCCGGTGAAATGCAGCAAGTGCAGCAAACTAGCAATGCAGCAAACTAGCAGCTAGTTTCACTGTGTTGCTGCTTTTGCATATTGGCCAGAAATGTTTCTGTATGGCCTGTTGATCAGTAATATTAGCTTTAAATTAAGGGCTTAGACGTAACTAAGTGATTTTATGGGAATCTCTTACTGGCTTTTTTTGCAGGCCACACAATGGCTCACATACAAAAAATATTCATTTGAGGGATTTTCTTCTGTCCTCCTGCTCATTCTCCAGTTTAGTTTTTTTTTTCTATTTCTCCAAGTACTTGACGTGTTTCGTCCAAGACCTCTCTGCCATAGCCCTTGACAAGCACATATCACCATCTCCTAATGCTCTCAGGGTTTTCAGCCAGTTCTTGTCATCAATGTTGATTTGGTTCACACTGCTTTAGCTTTTTATATATATATAATATAATATACAGCCCAACAAATTACACACTAACTAAAATTACAGCTACACAACGACCATATATCATAATTATTGTTAAGTCAAAGTTTTTCTCTTCACGTTAAGCATAAAAACTTATTCTGTTTTACTATGCATAAAGTTAAAGCGATTAACAATGCAAGAATTTGTAATGTAATATAAACATTTTTTCTTAGATTTAAGCTATTTTTTGCCTTTTTTCTGAATTTCTTCTTGCTTTTATAGTCCCGAGGTGGTTTGGGTGCTGCTGCTCCGAGTTCTGATTCGAATTCAACTTCTGACTTGCCATCTGTGGATGTTTCATGACTTCCCAAGCCCTGGGAGCTATCCACTTCTCCTTCTTCCTCTGTTCTTTTTGTCTTTTTCTGAATCTTGCTGTCTTTCAAAAAACTGCTTTGCTTTAATAAGAGTCAATCTTTTCTTTTTTGCCTTTAAAGTTGAACATCAAGCCTTCAGGTAATATCCATCTGTAGGTGATGGACGTATCCTGTAGATAAGTGGTTAAGTTCTTGGATAATTTTCTCTTCTTCCTTATCTCAAATGGAATGTCTATTACAATTCTGATCTCTTCTTTGATTTTCAGTGTCGTCCTGGATGTTGCTTTCAGTATTGTATCTCTTATGGATCTTTTAGAGAATCTGACATATATTTCACCAGGCAGGTTTTTTTTCTTAATAAATTCTGAATATGTCCAATAGGCCATATCCATTTTGCTTTGTAGTACTTCCGCCTTGATACCTGTCACTGGTGCAAGCACTTCGCTAAGGATTTCTTTTAGATTCTCAGGTTTGTTTTCTGGAACACCCTGAAATCTCAGCACATATGAAGTTTTTTCCATTTGTAGCTGCCGAAGTTGAGTTTTATATGAAGATCTTTCTTTTTCCACAAATTCCAGTCTTTGATCAATTGCTTTTGTCTTGTTTGCCACTTCTGTTCTTTTATTAGACTCTTTTAACTCTTTTTGTAAAGACTCCAAGGTCTTGTTAATGTTGGTCATCTGTGCCACCAGAGGTCTCAATGCAGTATCCAGTATGCCTGGAAAGTCAAAGTTTGCTTCCGGTTTGGAGATCAGACGTTCTGAGCTGGCAGTTCCTTGTTGAATCTTCACTTTCACCGCTATCTTTTCAGCCTGATAAGCGAACTTCCCCCAAAATATAAACAATGTCTTAAGTCTTAAAAAGTTTATTAGCTCTAATGCCTTTAACAGTCTGGCATTGTACTAGTTGAAACCAGCAATCCGCTCTAGCGCCGCCACTTTCTGCCCCCTTTGTAATGCTTTTAAATCTTCTTTGTTGTTTTCAAGGGGAGGTGTGTGTCCCCCCCCCCCCCCCCCCGTTTTTTCTTGGGGGCACCCGGGCTAAGATCTTACGATCCGCTTCATCAGATAAGAGAAAGTCTTTTTTATTTTCGCCCAGCCTGTTGCTCGCTGGTCCAGTATGCTCATCTCATGCCCATAATGGTACCGCGGCGGCGGAACCTATAGAGACATGGGGGAGCCTCGATCCCTTGGCCTTGGGAGAGGCGCCCCCAGCGCCCCAGGCTGAGAGCCCTTTACTAGGGCTCTGTGGATAGTCCATAGCCAGCCAGACTCCTTCCCTGCTGCCGGGTCACGGGCCGCTCTCTCCGGAGGAGCATGCCCGCCATCAGCACGCCGAAACTGGAAGTCCTCAGTGCTTTAGCTTTGACATACAGTTTCCAGGTCTACTTCTGAGTAAGACACATGGATCAAGGCCCTTGACATTTTTTCCCCTGGGTTGTAGCCTTGCTTAGGCAAACCATGCAGTAGGAGATTGCCAGCTCTGGCAAGGTATAGATGGAAGACACACGTCCCACCCCAGCTCCTTCTGTCTCCTCCCTACCTACAGGCAGGAGATTTGGGCAACACAGCTTTTTCCTCAGGGAGACCTACCTGGCCCCTAAGGCAGCTAGGAAGGAATCTTACAATAAAGAAAGATCCTTCTCTATGGGACACAGAATTTAAGAGGACAATGAAATATACTATTTTAATTTAGTGTTGACTTGGTGTTACCTGCCCTGAGCCCTATTATGCAGGGAAAGGCAGGCTATAAATAGAATATATAAATGGAAATTCATGAACAGTCCATAACCCTGAGAACTACTAACACCCCTCTCTAAGACCATGGCAGTGTTAGAGCTGCAGGAGGTCCCCTCTAAAGAACAGTCAGGCTCTCCTAATTCTCAGGCCAGTAGTCGGTCAAGGGAGTAAGAATTCTCCCTAGGTCTAGAGCAGCAGAGAGGGTTTCTCCTGTTTCTTTCAGAAAAATGTAAATGCTGAATGGGCAAAACCTATGGCCAGCAAGCAATCACATGTTTTACTAGAAATTGTATCTTTTATCATATTTTATACTTGATTTTTGCAGGTGCCACTTATGGATGCTCCAGTAACAGCTTTGCAGTCATCTTAGCTTTTGTTAGAGGATGGTTAAGGCACTTCCTAGCATAGTTTTTATAAGAGGGGTGTCTCACCCTGAAGGAAGCTTATGAAGGCTCCACTATGACCATTAAAGCTCCTGCTCCGGTCCCAATAGTCTCAAGAGTGGTGGTGTCTGATCTAGGAATCTGTTCTAACTTATTTCAACCAGCAGCCATTGCATGATAGAGGGAGCCATTAGGGTTCTCACAGCTCGCTATGGTGAATGCAACATTTGGTTCCTTACCATCTTTCCAGAACTATGGCATTTGAGACAGCTGCCAGAAGAAGATGATGGCTCAGAGCTTGGCAACTGATGCCTAACCTGAATGGCCCAAGCTAGCCTAATCTTGTTGGGTCTCTGAAGCTTATATTGAAATCTGACACAGTAGAGCACTCTGACAGGAGGAGTTTTGGGAATTATTTCTTTAGTTTCCACTGTGTCCTGAGATTTCACAAGGATTGCAGAAGGATGAACTGGGGTTCTTCCAGACAACGCTTCAGAAAAGGTTCCTTCAACAGATAATTATTAGCGGAAATGTTAAACCAACCCATGGCCACAAGCCATTCAAAGCATAACTTCAAACCCTTCTGGTGGTGGTGGGACACATTTTCTATACTCTGGAACCTGTAGTCCAACTCTCAGGAAGACAATTGGTCCTTACAAATAGTTACCAGAGGATACTCCGTGGAGTTTCTCAACCCCCACTGGAACACCACATGCCTCCCCCCCACACACAGGGGTCAGAAAAAACTTGTAGAACTCTTGCTACTATACACCATTTCTTAACATTCGGGCCATAGAACCTGTCCCTCAATAGGGGGACAAGGAGATTTCCCCCTTCATGGTGACAAGAAGGAACGGAAATGGAAGGGTAGTTTTAGTCTTAAAATACCTTAACAAGAGTACATTAAGATATTTCAGAATTTCATCACATTAAGGTATTTTATATTAAGATATTTCAGGGTGGAGTCTCCAGATCCATCACTGAGTCCTTTCAGCCGGAGGAGTATCTCACTTCATTATCTGACCATCAACATACAATGAGGGTCTAGATCTACATCTACCACAAGGAAACGATCAAGATCATAACATGGGTGGAGAAAAACCTGACATCCGCAAACAAGCTTCAAGTGAATTGGTGCTCCATCATGTTTCTTCCATTGGCTGAAGTGATCGAGTCTTAACATCCCAGTGGCCAAGTGACCTTAGGTTTGCCTATTCCCCCCCCCAATCCCAGTTCCTTCAAAGTTGGTCAGGAAGATCGAGGACCAGAAGGCAGCACTCACAGTACTAGAGCCATATTGTCCTCAGTGACCATGATTGTCTAATCCTCAGGATAGGGCGAACCAACCACTGCTAAAGTTCCCGGTATCACCAGACATGCTTCAAGAAGAAGAGATTGGATTTATACCCCATCCTTCACTACCCAAAGGAGTCTCAGAGCAGCTTACAAACTCCTTTCTCTTCCCTTTCCCACAACAGACACCCTGTGAGGTAGGTGGGGCCGAGAGAGCTCTGACAAACTGCTCTTTTTCAAGGACAGCTCTTATCAGAACTGTGGCTTGCCCAAGGTCATCCAGCAGGTGCAAGTGGAGGAGTGGGGAATCAAACCCGGTTCTCCCAGATTAGAGTCCACGCACTTAACCACTACACCAAACTGATCTGGTGTGGCTTCCACATTCAGGATGGCTGTGTTTAACTGCTTGGAGATCAAGGGAGGTGACCTTTATATCTAGGCTTTTTGACAAAATGCAATGGATACCCAGCTAGATTAATTTACAATACTTCATGGAGGACTCCCATCGGGGAGAGTAGGAGAAAAGGTATAGACCTTCTGAAGACTAAGACTAAATAGGTTCTATCCTTTCTATAAGAGGGACATGATGGGCTCAAAGATTTTTCCTTTACTATGTCAAGTCGCAACTCTGACAACGGTATTACCTCCGTTCCAAGGTCTGAGTGTATCTAGACACCTTCAAGTTCACCACTTTCCAAGGGGTGCTGCTTTAAATGAGCCACCACAAAGATGGAAGGTTTCTAATGCAGAAATTCTGTACCATGCTCTCGGTTTCGCTAGACACTATTTGAACCTATCAAAGAAATTCCACTTAAATGGCTGAGGCGCCTCAGGTAGGAGGGCTTCTGTTCTAAGCACTTGTCCAGTCAAGCCTGAACAATGAGTTTTCCATAGAGACAAAAGGGTCATAAAGACATAGTGCCTTTACACTGAAGGCAAATTCGACTTTCGACAGGTCCCAGAAAAATTTTGTCTTCCTCTTTTTGCCTGAATCCTATCCATTCGAAGGACAAACTGCAGCAGGCCTTGGAAATATGACGTATGCTTAAAATCGATTCCTTATTCATCTTTATCTCCAGAAGGAGGATGTCAATTTGAACATTGGCAGCACCCTGAAGACCTACATTATTGAAACTTACAAAGCTCAATATTTGAAATACCATCTGAGATCACTGCACACTCAGTTCGAAGTGCCACAACCAACATAGCCCTAACCAAACACGCCATAGTCACAGAGATAGGCAAGGCGAACACATGGTCGTCACTATCCAACGGTGTAGGACACTCTAAGGTGAACTTTTAGGACTTAGCTGACACAGCTTTTGGAAGTGACTTAGAATATATTCTAGATCCGGAGGACAATGACCCACCCAGTAAATTAGGACATTGTTCTGGGAGGTCCCAGCAAGATGTTCTCTGCCTCAGAGGGAGAATGATCATTGGACACTTGCCGTGAAGGGTTCTTCTCCTCTGAGGAAAGGACGACATCCTGTCCCTCCCATAGTCATTGTCAAACTAATTATTCAGCAGGTACACTTCTTGTCTCACAAGTACTGTTTGCCTGTTTTTTCTCTATCTAGGTTGTTGCTCTGTTCTTGTCCGTCTGTTCTCTTTCTTTGAATTGACTTCACAGTCTTACTGATTTCAGAGTTACCAGAACTGAAGAGGGCAACTCCCACAGGCAAGAGACAGGAAGTTTAAAAAAAAAATGTTCTGCCTCCCTAATTGGACAGTGGGAATCACCCAGCAAGATATCCTCCTTTCCTCAGAGGAGAAGGACCCTTCACGATAAGTGTCCAGTGGTCATTTCCTACTGGTGTTGATTTAAATGGGGGTTGTAGAGGAGGCAAACAGAAGCGTCCCCAGTGCAAACAAAAAGATTTCATTAGTAGTTGTAGATTTTCCAGGCTGTATGGCTGTGGTCTTGGCATTGTGCAGCTGCAATAGGACAATTGCATACATTTTTTAAAAACTTTGGAGGCCACCTCCCACACACACACGTCACAAGTGACATGTGCACTTTAATTGATTTAAAAAAGCAGGGTTTGGTTGTAGATGCAGAATGAATACACAGAATGCACAATAAATAAACCGGAGGAAAAAACATGTGCAGAGGGCGGGCAAACATATTCAAATTGAAGTTTTAAGGGTCGAACACTCAGATTCTCCACAGTAACCTGTGAGTGCAGAAAGGGCCTTGGTGTCCTGCTTCCTGGGTGGAAGTGTGTTATGCTGAACTGAATGAGGGATGTTGAAAAGAAAAGGCAGACCGGCTGCCTAAAACATGGGGTGGGGTGGCAAAAGCATACTTTGAGATCAACATGTGACTTGGTGGGTAGTATGTCAGATTTGTTTGGAGAGGCCTGAGGAGGGAGACAAAGGTTTCAGCTGTGTTAGAGAAAACTATAGCAAAGGTTGATTTATATGTCCATTTATACCTGTCCTAAATTAATTTTAGTTTATTATGACAGGGCTGATTCAACCTAGCAGCAGTTTGGTGTTCTAGTTGGAGCATTGGGTTAGGAGGAGACCCTGGTTCAAACTACATCCAGCTAAGAAGTCCAGTGTGTGACTTTCAGTCAGTTTCTCAGCCCAATCTACTTCACAAGGTTGCTGTGAGGATTGTCAAAGGGTGATGGTAGGACAAGAGAAACAAGGCTGAAATATGAGTCCTCACACCTCTCAGAGTATCACTGCCACTAGTCCCCTTTACCCAGTCAGCCAGAGACCAATCAAGCTTCTATTTATAATTTTAAATTTCTAGCCTGCCCTTCACACAATTAAAATATATCTTAAAAACTATTTGTGTGTGTGTGTGTGTGCGCACACGCGCATATGCTTGCAAGCCTGGGAGTCGTGGTGACTTCTGGCGACCCCTACTGGTGTTGGGATGTTTCAGAGAAGTGGCTTGATAACCTGCTTCTGCACCCCAGCTCTGGTATTCCTTGGAGGTCGTCCTTCCAAGTACTTGCCACAGTCAGTCCTGCTTCGCTTCCGAGATCAGACGAGGTTGGGCTTGCCTGGGCTATCTAAGTCAGGGCAAAAAATATAATAACTACACAACTTGCAAGATGGTAGTCAGACACGAGTTAACAGGTGCTCCCTAAAACCTTCCGTATGCATGCCCATAGATAAAAATCAGATATTAGACAAATGGCAGAAAAGCAGCAAGAACAATGCTGGGTAGGGGAGGCCAGTTTAGTTAGATCTTCGTTATGCAGGCTCTGTGGAATTGCAACAAGTCCCACAGGGCCCTGACGTCCCTTGGGAGAGTGTTCCACCAGACCAGAGCCAAAAAGGCTCTGGCTGTGGTTGAGGCTAAGCAGATCTCCTTTGGACCAGGGGCCACCAGCAGATGTTGATTTGTGCAGAAAACTCTTTGAGGGACATACGGGGAGAGATGGTCCTGCAGACACTGTGGTCCTAGACTGCTCAGGGCTTTAAAGGTTAGTACCATAACCTTGAACCTTATCCGATATTCAACTGGGAGCCACTGCAGCTGGCAGAGCACCAGTTGTATGTGGGCTCTTAAAGGTGTCCCTGTAAGGACACATGCTGCTGGATTTTAGACCAGTTGAAGTTTCTGGATCTGTTTCAAGGGCAGCCCTGCGTAGAGCGAGTACAGTGATCCAGTCTGGAGGTGACCATTGCACGGATCTCTGGCTAAGTCACATGGAGAGGTAGATGGAACCAGTTTCCTGATCTGAAGATGGTAAAATGCTAATCTGGCAACATTCGTGATTTGGGCCTCCACTGAAAGTGAGGCATCCAAAATCACGCCTAAACTTGTCGGCATTGGTGTTAATAATGTCCCATTGAGGGTAGGGAGTTGGATTCCAACTCCTTCCCCCCCCCCATGGCTCAGACACAGGCTCTCCATCTTTGATGGATTTCGTTTCAGTCTATTCTGCTTTAACCAGTCAGCTACAGCTTCCAAGGCCTTGGCCAAAACATCTGGATCTAAAAACAGTCATCTCTGCAAGGTTGTATACTTACAAGGTGAGATCCAGAAAACGGTTACTTTGGTAACTAGGCAATATGGATTCAGATTGAACCCCCAGAGTTCAAGAACACTGTAAAGTATAATTAAAGTGATTTATTAAAAGATTGTGCAGGGATATACAATAAGAGCAATGAACTGTGAGGATAAAATAATAGAGCTAAATAACTAACCACTTGATGTTACCATGAGAAGACCGAGTCTAAGACTAGTTTCAAAGTCATATAAAACAGGTATCCAGACGCTCTGGCCCACCCAGAATCAAAGCTAGTTGTAATCCAGACAGAGGGCAAATCTAGAATAAAAGACCTTTTCTTTATGCCTCACGACCTGGGTTAGCAGGATTCTACTTAACCAATGAAAAGTATGATTCAGGTGGGTAGCTGTGTTGGTCTGAGGCAGCAGAACAAAGTTTGAGTCCAGTGGCACTTTTAAGACCAACAAAAGTTTATTCAAGGTATAAGATTTCATGTGCACACATGCTTCTTCAGATACATTGAAATGGAAGTTACCAATCCATACATAAAGGTAGTGGGTGAGCAGCAAATTAACATAAGCATAACAAACGGTGTTCAACAGATGTATGGTCAGTGATTTAACTGGACCAACCATTGCTGTAGCTAGTGACTCAACCAATCAGGTAAGGGGGCTATGTAGCCCTGACACTTTGTGGTTGTATCAGGTCTGATTAAAGTCCTTACTCCAGCAAAATGGAATGTAGGCACATGGGTGAGCTTTAAACTCCTAGGCCCAGTGATCTCCCAGCACCTGTGGAAACTTCCTATCCTCTTTATATCTCCCTCTGAAGCCACGGGGATGGCAAAGGATGAGATGGTTAGACAGTGTCATAGATGCAACGAGCATGAAATTGAGCAAACTTCAGAGGACGGCGGAAAATAGG
This sequence comes from Gekko japonicus, assembly GCF_001447785.1. Lineage (NCBI taxonomy): Eukaryota > Metazoa > Chordata > Lepidosauria > Squamata > Gekkonidae > Gekko > Gekko japonicus. The sequence goes on along the minus strand of NW_015173699.1, from coordinate 72,761 downwards.
AGGGCCTGGTGAGATCTTGTCCATGGGGTTGCGAAGAGTCGGACTCGGCTGTGCGACTGAACAACAACAACAACTGAAGCCACAGTCTGTTTAACTTTGGTTTCTCAGGGAGCAGAAAACTTCATATTTTTTCTAGACCTCGACATGAACTATTGCTTGAATTTTTGACAAGAGACTACAGAAAAGGCCTAGTCACTTGACTAAGGTAAAATAAGGTATATGCAGTTCTGATCTTTGAAGAACAGCATAATAAAAAGCATGCGATGAGGCTTGAGATCTATATGTAGATTACTATTTCCCAAAAAGGTGGGACACTTTTTACCTTTCCTGTGAGGAGCTCCATTTTCTCTCTTCCCCACTCTGTACTAAAATATGATTTGATAACTCATACTTCTGTATTCTGGTTTCCCCAGAAAGGTGCTGTTACTTAATGCTGCTGTTGGCTTACTTGCCCATGTTTTCCTGTGTTAGTGTGGAGAGTCTTTTATCTGTTAGGGAGGGGCTACCACAGCTCCCGATTTAAGAATACAGTTCTGTAATCTCACACACTCAAGAGTTCAGTCTTCCTGGCTTCCTTGGTTAATAGCCAAGGTGCAATTTGGTTGAGCGCTGGCATCCAGGCAAGTCTGCAATGAACCTTCAGTATGTAACAGGTACTAGCTCGGCTTTTGAGATCTATGTTTTCTCACTTTTTAGGAAAACATGTCTTCCACAGCAGTTCACAACAATTTAAAATTCAAAACCCAAGCACTAGTATAATTCTAACACTGAAATGAAATTAAGTGTTGGCACTTCTTGGTATATTCAAGAGGGGAGAGGCAGAGGGCATTTTTATCTGGGGGCCTGAGGTGGCTTTCAGCAGCATTCCTACAGCTGTCCATACTATCAGGCATAACACAAGTATTGCACAACTTCCTTTTGTCAGGGGAAGGCTAATTGTTGCATCTGTGTGTACTTTGCTTTTTTCATCGCAAACACGTTTGATTCTTCCTCCAATTATTTCAATATACATTGTTTTTGCAACAACTATGTAAAGCATATCAAGCTGAGAAACAGTGACTAATACAAATTCAGTAAAGGTGTCCTGAATTTATAACCGCCTATTAGCGGTGCAGGGTGGGGGGGACTGGCTGGAATACTCTTTCCTTAGTCCCCCTCCAAGTGCTCCTATTGGATAAACTGATAGTGTTTATACGCCATTTGTGCTAGCAATTTTGTTTAAGTCTAGTCTTTACAAAATCATTTTTGAGACTACTCAGGCATTCCAGATCTACAGAAACAGCTGCTTGGAGTAAGTATTTCCTGAAACTGCTGCCATTATCCCATTTCGTTTTAAGATGATAAGAAAAGCCCCGCTGGCTCAGACTAGTGGTCCATCTAGTCCAGCATCCTGTCTGACACAGTGGCCAACCAGTTCCTCTGGAGGTCGAACAACAGGGCATAGACGCTGAGACCTTCCCCTGATGATGCTTCCTGGCACTGAAATTCAGAGGTCTACCTCTTAACATGGAGGTTCCCTTTAGTCACCATGGCTAGTAGCTCCTGATAGATGGCTAGTAGCTCATGACTCTGTCTAGTCCCCTTTTAAAGCTGTCTATGCCTGTGGCCATCACTACATCCTGTCGCAGCAGATTCCCGATTTTAATCACTATTGTCTGTACTGAATCTACAGCCCATTAGCTTTGAATTTTTATCAACACACATTTCGTAAAATTACTACCAAAGAACAAGATTTCCTGGGTTTTTAAAATTCTTTTCCTCTTTTGTACATAATAAAAAATAAGGCTGCTGTTAGACTACTAAATAACTGGATGTTCATGGTTCCATTAACCTCACATTAAAAATATTATCTAAACCTGTCAAAATCTGTCTAGTTCAACATGTGCTCGGTGGCCCTGGTTAACCTAGATTCAGACTCCTGCTCAGCTATGAAGTTGCTTGAGAATATGAAGCAAGTCACCACTGCTCATCCTCAATAAAACTAGAATAAATTACACCTTTTCTTTTTAAGCATTACTGAAAAAATAGACCAATCAGTGTTTGTCAGTTAGCAGGAACTATATTACAGGGCAGGAATCTATACCTAAGTAAGAGCCAAAGTTACATGATTCCTATGGAAGGTACTTTTGTGTAGGGGAATAATGTGCAAACTGTGTAGGCACAATGCTCTGAATTTTACTGTTAATTGGAATACTTGTGACTTGTTTATTCTCCAAGGGAAATGCATACATAAATGTTTTTACTGGCAATTTAAATGCAGTTTTGCCATAATACTGCAATGTCACAAAGAAACGGTAACAGGAAGGAAGTATTGCATATATTGTTTCTGCTGTGTAACAGGGAGTAGCCTCTAAATGAAAAAGCAAAACACTTCGCACTGAGAAATGAAATTTTAGAATACTTTTAAAAGGCAGAGGCAACATTACAGTAATAGGTTAATAATACCTTGCATATATCAATTTACCATGGGATACTGGGATAGGATAATGAGTAGAGCCATGCTATGAATATAAATGTATTTCATTCCTTTGACACTGAAAATTCAAGCAAATAAGGATCCTAAAGTGGTGAGTTGAAACTCTAGGGTTGTTGCACAGAGACAGGCAATGGAAAGCCACCTTTGCTATGTCACTTGCTTTGAAAACCGGATGGGGTCAGCATAAATCATCTGCAACTTGTTAGCACTGTCCATCACCATATTGCCCTGAAGGGAAGAAGGGTGGAATTTAGATGTGCTAAATTTTATTTGGTGAGCCAATGTGGGGTCTTGATCCAGAGAATTGAACTAGGGCAAGGGAGATCTGGCTTCAAATACATTCTTGGTCTTTAAGCTCCCCAGATGTCCTTGGGCCAGCCACTAAAGCCTAACCTACTTTCTAAGGTTATGGTTTATGTGTGTGGGGGGGTTGGGGGGTGGAAATCAAACAAAGCTATGCATACTCCCTTGAACTTCTTGGAGAAAGGGTGGGGTAGAAATTAGTTTATATGTGTATATGTAAAAAGATTATAAATATTTTTTCAACAATAACTCTCCAAATGCATTATGTTTCATATAATCAATCTGCTGTAAAGTTCCAAAAATAATTAATGGTATAAATGCAAGGGAAGCATTAGTGAAATATATAATGCATTTTATTTTTCAAAAGTACAGTATGCACTGTAATGGGCTGTAATGTGTTCTTAAACTGGGTTAATAATTGCTTCTGACACCACATTAAAACATCGGTTTTGCAAATTGCTGTACATATTTGATACACTTGTTATTGATCTAAAGAGTGCTTGGGTGCAATCACCGTGAAGAGATTTCCCTGAAATAAGCAGTTCTGTTGTTTATCTCTTCAAAACATACTTCGTCACTTGTGATTTTTACAGGAATCTCTAAATGCTAAGATACAAGTACATGTCCTGTTTCTGGAAACAAAAGGGCATGAACCAATGATTTCCTTACCACTAGAAACAAAAAGGCACAGCTGAAAAACAGCTATAAAACAAAAATTAAAATATTATCGTAATTGTTCTGGAGCAAGTGATTTGGATTATTTCACTGCAACAAATGTTTACAGTCTGTTGTGAAATTTCCTGAGCAAATCCCACTGGAATGAACAACCTTGGCCCAACAGAGCTTACACATTTGATGCTGTGTCTTAATTGCACATGCAAATAGTATTGCAACCAACACATTGCCACTTTCCTCTTCTGATGGCACAAAGTGTTAATGGACCAGCGTTAATTGACCAGTAAGGGATACACTGCATTAGCATACCAGCCTATCCACCCCCAGTCAGCACTCATGTCATATGTCAAAGGCGTTGCTTCACACAACCCTTGTGGCTGCTTCAAATTATGTGTTGCTAGCCCAATTGTGAATGACTCGTTTGTAGTATTTGGTCACATCATGTATGAACATTCTGCTGCCTGTCAGTGGCTACATGTGACAGGGCTTTTCTGAAGCAATAGGCAGAATGCTGGTGTATCCAGTGATTCTGGTCAGTCAATGTGACAATATTATATAAATGAAGCTGGTTTACATTGAATCAGACCATTAGTATATAGCTCACTTTTGTCTGTTCCAATGGCAATACCTGAAATCCTTATACAGGAAATGTGGAGTCAAACACGAGGCATGCAAAATACCTGCTCTTCAGTGGAACTCTTTGAAGTTAGGAAAGGATCATGATCTCCAAAAGCACATGACTTGTATGATTATATAGTAGCTCCCTAGAATTTTGCCTGCTTGGGATGAGCATTTGCCCAGAAGGCTGCTGTGGCTAACCCATTTCACTTTGAAATTATCAGTGTAGTTTGATAATAAGCGTCTTACTGCCAAAGCCCCAAGTTTCCTGTTTTTAAAATGTTTCTTTTGTACAATTGTTTCTTCTTGACCTCTGTTGTCATTGTCACACAGATAGCCTTGGTCCTGCTGTGAAATCTGTCAAAATGACAGCCAGCTCCCTAGAAAAAAAATGCAGGTTACCAGAATATGAGAGGTTACTGCAGTTCCCATCACAGTTCATAAAGTGTATTTAGTATTTTTGTCATAAGTACGCTGTTATGCTGTTTAAATAAATGTGTATGTTTATAAACCTATTAATATAACATTAAAAGCTTTCTAAACCTGCCAGATATCTGTCAGAGTGTGGGTGGAGTATCAGTGAGTCCCCAGCCTTATTTGTGTTGCCTACCAATGAGGTGAATATTTTAATTGTCCATAATTTACCATATTAAAAGGTGACAATTTTTTTGAGTAATTATGATCCATTACAACAAAACTGGATTTAGAGGCAAAGTTGTCTGAGTACATCTTCAAGGCAGATCACAAGCAGTGATTAATTATGTTTTTAAAAAAACAAGGTTTGAGGATTTCTATTGGAAATCCTTTTCTTTAATGCCAGACATGTGACAGCAGTTTTATTGCCATTCAGCAGTGATAATTCTGTTCATTCTGCATATGTCCCCAAGAGCAGGTCCATAGCCAGCATTCCTTATCTCCACGTGGGGCTTCAAAGATGTGAATGGGAAATAATCCGTTAATTTATAGAGTCCGATGACCAAGTTGTGTCTATGTGTAGTTTAGAGTTTACGATTTTGTTAATGTCAGAATCGTATAGGAGGAATTAAAACAATTATTTAAAAGCTTGGAAGCTTTTCTACACTTTCCTTATATAAAAAAGAATTCCTTACGTTAACTTTTATATTTTTAAAGCTCCCTACCATGTTCCGCCAACAGAGGTTTTCAGGATTACTTAAGCATAAGAGTTTGTTTATTTACATTATTTATAGTCTGCCTTTCTCACAGGAACTGGAGGCAGATGACACAGTGAGTCACTGTAATCAACAAAATGGGACATTAAGTAAACAATGCAATAGGATTAGGATTGTAGAAGTTAGAACTATCCAAAAATCTAAAAAACAGGACTGAAGCAAAGCATAAACATTAACATGGCACATTAACATGACACATTAAACAGTGCAAAAATTACATAGTAGATCCTACTTACAGTATGCTGTACACCGGAGTATATACCATAGTCCCTTATCATTTATCTAAGTAGTTTTGTAAGCCATTTTGTACAGTGCAACCCTATTACCTATGTAGAAAATCCCTCCTGAAATTATTCAGTTTTGCATAGTTCATGGAAAGCCAGGACAGTGGAAATCTTCCTGACCACCTTGAGCCAGCCATTCCATAAAGGGGGGGGGGGCATAATGGAGAAAGCATATGCATGGGCAGTTGTTGATTTTGCCCATTTGCTGGGTTGGCACCTGCTAGTAGCCCTGCTCTAAGTAGTGAAGCTGTCGTGGCAGAGCATAGGGGGAGAAGCAATCCCACAGATATGAGGGACCAAGGCAATGAAGCGCTTTATATGTAATAGCCAATACCTTAAATTGAACACAGAAAGTGATGGGCAGCCAATGGAGTGTCTGCAGAATGGGACTAATATGCTTGCTCTGCCTAGCTCCTGATAATAGTTGAGCTGTGACATCCTACACCAGCTGGAGTTTCTGAACTGATTTTGAGGGGAGACCAGTACAGTGCATTACTGTAGTCTAATCTCGGTGTTACTGTGGCATAGATCCAGGCAGCCATATCAACCATATCAAGGTAATGGGTCATCTTGAGAGCTAGAAGGCATTTTGTACAGCTGTATTACCTTGCTTCTCCAGCAGTATAACTCCAGCTTTTAATGGAGTCAGCAAGGGTCAGCTGAACTCCATCAAAAGTGGGGAGTACAATGTCCTTCAAGATCTCTGCCTTCCCAACCAGCATTATCTCAGTCTTTTCAGGGTTTTATTTCAGTTTGTTCAGTTAGCCAGTTAACCATTAAGAGATATGTCTTAAAACATCCACCCATGAAATCACATGTGGTTAAGGTCAGTCTAAAACTAAACTCAGTTAAAGTTTAGTTTCAGTTTGTTCACAGTTAGCCAATTAACTGTTAAGAGTCATGTCTTCAAAACTCCATCCATGAAATTGTGAATAGATAAAATCCATCTGTAAAATGAACCACTGGCTGTTCATCTTCCAGGAATTCTTACATAAAAATAGAACCTTTCTAGGACAGAGGATCTCCACCCCTGAAATTCGGATTTAAGCCTTATTTGGCCATTAGTAGTAAAGCCAATGAGGAATGATGCAACAGTGTCCTGTATAGTGCAATCTCCATTAATAGTCATGCTGCCCAATGTCCATTAATGTTGAACAGCTACATTCTTTGACCAGTGTGTTAATTAAACTTTGTTGGTCTTAAAGGTGTCACTGGACTAAAACTTTGTTCTGCTGCTTCAGACCAACATAACTACCCACCTGGATCTATCTTGACCAACTGGGTCACTCATTGGGTCATTCTGTAGTAGCAAAAAATTAAAAATAATCTGGAATTAAAGTTTCTGCCATAATAGACATGTTTAAGGTGCCACAAGACTCCTTAAAAAATGCCCAAACAAATTTCCAGGGCTACCTCAATGGAATTTACAGCCCTGTGAGTATCCTGTTATTCTACAAGTGAGTCATTTTACAGACTAACATTTCAGCAGAAATCTTTGGTGAACTAGAGATCCCACTTCTTCAGAAGCTATGAGTGGATTCTCAGGCACTGGGTGGTACACAGAGGTCCACTCATGGCATCTGAAGAAGTGGGATCTAGTCCACAAAAGGTTATTCTGGAATAAAATGTTAAGTCTTTAAAACGACACAAGACTCCTCATTTCTAGAATGATGGGATGCCGGAGGGAGGTAGCCGCTTTAGCCTGTTAGGGCAAAAATAAAAAGCTTAAGGAGTCTTGTGGCACTTCAAAAGACTAACGTTTATTGTGGCAGAAGCTTTCATGGTCGAAAACGATCCCTTCGTGTCTCTGACGATAAAGTAGTCTTTAGTCCACGGGAAACCCCGTACATCTGCTGGCCCTCAGAGCCCCTCAAGACACCTGTTTGATCTCATGGTTGTCAAGCAGGTGCACCATGTGACTCACGAAAGGTCATTCCGAAGTAAGTCTTTGAGGTGCCCCTGGACTTCCAATGTATGGCACTAATGCCCACGCCCTGCATAATAACAAGAGATGGGGAGAGGGGGGAAAGCCCCTCGTGAGGAAAAGGACCGTGCTGGGCGGGGTCACAGGCAGGCGCGGCATTTCAGTCCATGGAGAAGGAGCCTCCGTTGGTCGCCCTGGCGAGCGGGTAACGGGGCGCGCCCGCCATCGAGGTCGGGCCCCCGACAAGGTTGGGAAAATCACAGGCGCGGAAGCCTCAACGGAACACGATTGTTGTCCCCATCCGCGGACTTATTTTCGTGTTTGGTCGAGTCACTTTCTCCTGTAGAACTGACTCACTACTGTGGAGCGCCTCCTGCTCGGCGGCTGAGAGCGTCACTCGAAAGTGGCCCCATTGATTCGCGCCTCCTTTCCTTCCCAGCCCCTCCTCCTGTTATGAGTTTCGCTTTGGCTTCTTGCTTCTAACGTGCCCTCTCTGGAGAACCATTTCTTGGGAACACGATGCCGCTTTTGATCCCCTCCCGTCTGGCAATTTCTCTCCTCTTCCCCACATGCCGCCGAATAGAAACACGACTCGGTTTCCATAATGACTAAATTCACTCGCAACCTGGGAATGTTCTCGGAATCTTGGGACCGTTTTCTGTAGGTTTCAGCTCTTGCCACCCACAACCATATCAGCCCTCCGGCGCAGTAAAAAAAAATAATAATGGTGCCTTTTCAAGGATTTCAGACCGTTCTTGTTCCCAGTGGCTCTTTATTGACGTGCCGACAAAGAACATAAATCTTCGAAGGACGTTTTCACAGGTGAGGCTTGAGGTGGCGTTGGTCCGCTTGGCTTGCGCGTCTGTCTCTCAGTTGAACGTGAGAACTTCTTCTATTTGGATGAATGATCAAATTGGATCAAATTCTGCAGAGATGGCGAGGGGCATCCGTCTCGGGCAAGCTTGTCCCTTCCTCTTAGGTCGAATATACATTTGTATTTTAAAATCAGTTTCGTGCTGCTGTGACGCCGTCAAACATAGAGATGCCACAGCAGCACGAAACTGATTTAAAAATGCAAATGCAGCACGAAACTGATTTAAAAATTGAAATGTAGATTCAACCATTATGTTCCATAATCAGCAATACCAACAGTGGCCACTGACTCATCCATAGCTTTCTCCCACAAAATTGCAGCAGTGTAGGAGGAAGCACTCAGTGAGTTGATGCATCATCACTGCAGGTGAAGAACCCAAGTGCTTCCTGGGCGCCGGGCAAAGTTACTAAGGTTTGGCTCTGCTTTCTCCTGGCCACCTGTGGCCTGCTAGGACAGCAACCCACCAGGAAATTTCCTTGTAAGTTGACATTCTGCCCCTGCTGGGCCACAAGATATAGTAACTTTGCTACAGCTAACATATGGTTTCAACAAAACCAGCCTCTTCCTGTGGTGCTAAGTAGCAAGTTTCTTTTCCTTTGGAGGCTTTGAAACACTTATGATAGTACCATGTACTCACGACAAGTAGGTCCACAGCCCGGTCTGTTCTCTTGCACTACCGATGGTGACCAAATCACCCCAATCAACAAGTAAAAACTTCCAATGACCAAGAATCCGCCACCGCAGTGATTTAGGGAGGTCTAATTCAACAGCCACCTTATTGAGCGCTCTTACCACCTTGAATGGCCCAACATATTTCCAACCCAATTTTCTACGTGGTTGCAACCCTTTGATATGTTTAGTTGAGACATAGACAAAATCACCAGGTTTAAGCTCCCACTCAGGACTACGTTTCCCATCAGCATATTTCTTGTAGTCCTGTTTTGCCTTGTCAAGTGTCTTGTGCAAAAATTTCCAATTCTGAGTAACATTAGACCACCACAGTTGAGCATCATTTACTACAGATTCACTCAAATCTACCATAGGTAGTGGACCACCCTCATAACCATGTACAGCCGTAAAAGGGCTCATCCTAATGGATGAATGCCAAGAGATTATATGAATACTCAGCAAAGGGTAATAAGGCCACCCAATTATCTTGTTGGTGATTCATATAACACCTGAGCACCTGTTCCAGGATTTGATTAGTTCATTCCGTTTGTCCATCAGTTTCTGGGTGATAACTGCTACTGACCCCTCATTCCAATCCCAATAACGTCATCAGCTCTTTCCAGAATTTGGCAACAAATTGTGTCCCTCTGTCAGAAATTACCTTTTTAGGAATTCCATGTGCCCATATCACATGTTGTAAAAACAGAGTGGCTAATTGTTTGGCCATGGGGATAGACTTGCAAGGAACAAAATGTGCTTGTTTAGAGAACATATCCACCCCCACCCCCCATATAGCCGTCTTCCCCTGGCTGACTGGTAAGTCTGTTATAAAATCCATGGAAATGACAGACCAGGGGCGTTCAGGAGTCTCCAAAGGCTGGAGTTTTCCGGGGACCTTACCCCCCCCCCCTGCTCATAACATGCAGATAACAGATATCTGACAGGATGATACATAAGTAGAGACATCCTTCCTCATGCCGGGCCACCAGAACTGCCGGTGGACCAAGTGCAGGGTCTTTAAAAATCCAAAGTGCCCAGATAGCTTACTGTCATGACTCTTTGACAGAATATCTCCACGCAAACTGTGGGGAACATAAACTTTCTCCTCTTTGTACCAAATCCCATTATCTCGGTGTTGTAACCCTTTGCTCACCACCACTTCCAAATCTTGAGCAGTGAATGCATTTTTTAAGTTTTCCAACCAGTTGGGAGACTGAGTTTTTACATCAGCAATACGTTCAATCACAGGCGGTTTGTCAGGAGTCTGAGGTTTGGCATCAACAGCAGGGATTACTGCAGCTGGGCTGTCAACTGTACCACCCTCCTTTTTAGTTTGACTTCTAGTTCGCTGACCCCACCCCCCAACTGGGCAGGGGAAAACACCGTGTCAGTAACCTCTTCCCTCTGGCTTAGAGAGAGCATCCGCCAGAAAGTTGTTTTTCCTTGGTAAATATTTGATAGTAAATTGAAACCGGGGAAAGAAAGCCCATCTGACCTGTTTTGCACTCAATCTCCTGGGAGTGCGAAGAGCCTCTAAATTTTTATGGTCAGTCCACACCTCGAATGGCTGCCGCACACCCTCTAACCCTTGTCTCCAGGTGCTAAGCGCCAGCTTCATAGCTGACGCTTCCTTCTCCCACACTGACCAGTTGCGCTCAGCACCAGAAAACTTGTGTGATGCGTATGCCAATGGATGCAATTTCCCATCCTCCCTCTTTTGCAGGATAGCCCCGCCCATAGCAACATCAGATGCATCGACCTGTACAATATATTTTTCATTTTCATTGGGGTGGTATAATATTGGTTCGGAAGTGAATAAGGACTTGAGCTGGTCAAACGCTTTTTGACATTCCGGGGTCCAACTCAACTTACACCCCCCCTTTTTGGCTTCTGGCCCCTTCCCCTTTGTTTTTAACAAATCTGTTAGAGGCAAGGAAACCTGGGCAAAGTGGGGGATGAAATTTGTGTAAAAATGGCTAAATCCAAGGAAACTTTGGAGCTGCCTCCTTGTTTTGGGGGCCTCCCAGTTTAACACATCATTCACCTTGGCCGGATCCATTCTCAGCCCTTGCTGAGTTACCCGGTAGCCTAGGAAATCAATTTCTGTTTTGTGGAACTCACACTTTGACAGTTTAGCATACAGTTGGTTAGTGTACAAAGCTTTCAACACCTGTCTCACTAACTTTACATGTGATTCCATATCTTGTGAATAAATCAGCACGTCGTCTATATAGCAGACAACACCTTTGAACAAGTGCTTGTTTGACACTTCATTAAGTTCATAAACACCCCTGGAGCCCCAGCCAAACCAAAAGGCATGACTAAGAACTCGAATTGTCCCAATGGGGTGTTAAAAGCAGTCTCCTTCGCGGATGTGCACCTGAAAGTAAGCATCCCACAAGTCCAGTTTGGTAAAGATCCTTCCCTTTGCTGCCTCCCCCAACAAGTCTTTTATTAGGGGCAATGAGTAGGCATTAGACATAGAGACAACGTTCAGTCCTCGGTAATCCGTGCACAGTCTTAGCTCCCCATCTTTTTTCTTACGAAACAACACAGGAGCAGCAAAGGGGGATGTGGCAGGGCGAATAAATCCTCTCTCCACGTTTTTGTCAATAAAACTTCTCAGTTCCTCCCACTCTGCGGGGTTCATGGCATAAAGATTTCCTTTTGGTAACATCTGCCCCTCAAGGATCTCAAAAGCACAACTGGTTTTCCTATGGGGGGGAAGTTCGTCAGCTTCTCTTTTCTCAAACACCTTCCCCAAGTCCCTGTATTCCTCAGGGATTGACAACAACTTCTCCCTAGCCAAACAGACTCTGGCCGGGATCGCCGGAGTCTCTGTGCCCCACACCAGTTCCCATTGATGGGCTTTGCATTGGGGATCCAAGAAAGTCATAGCCCTTCGGCTCCACTGCACATATGGATCATGGGCAGCTAGCCAGGGGGTCCCTAGCACCATCAGAAACTGCGCTGTGGGGTGAATAATGAAGGCACGTTTCTCCCAATGCCCCGACACCCCCACTGGCAGCTCCACTGTTTGGTGCTGACAGGAAGCCATAGAAGTCCCATCCAATTGAGTAAACACCACGGGGTCAGCTAAATCAACCACTCTCGCCCCCAACCCCACAACTAGGGAGGGACTAATGAGATCCTGGGAACACCCTGAGTCTATGAGAGCTCTAACTCTCATTTGTGTGCCAACTTCAGGATTTAGGGTGGTCACAGTAAGGAAAAACAAAGAGGTGCCATCTCTCACCGCTTCTTGCACCGGAGCCTCTCGGACCTGCTGGGGGGCGCCCTTCACAGCAGGTCCCGGTTGTTGCCCGCCATCTGAGGCTCATCACCCTCGCTGCTGGATTGTGGAACTGCTGGATTGTGGAAATTCCGAGGCTTGCAAAGAGCGGGGCAACGGAGATCGCTTAGTTGAGGTCTTGCCTTTCTTGCTTCCTTTGGGCGACTCTCATTGTTCCGGTCGATGGTCCCACGTTGCGCCTCTCATCCAATGATCCATCTCCGATTCGCGGGTCCAGGAACACTTGGCGGCGAAATGGCCCGGCCGGCCACATCTCAGGCAAAGCCCTCTCTTGAACCACTGCTCGCGGTCATCGGATCTCTGGTAGCCTCTGTCCCAACCACCTCTCGCCACAGCTGCTCCACAGCTAGTGGATGCCCCGCGGCTTGGGGCACGTTGTTGATACAACTTCACCAGGTTATATTGATTTTCAGCTTCACAGGCAACTTGAGTCCATCCCGCCAGGGTGAGGGGATTCGCTTAAGCCAACGCCTTCTCCAGCAAGAACGGATTAAGCCTGGCCCGGTAGAACTCAATCAGGACTTCCTCGGGCCATCCTTGCAACTTAGCTGCGGTGGCCTTAAATTCATCGGAATACTCCTGCATTAACCTGTTCCCTTGCTGGATGCCACGCAGACGGGTTCTCACCTTCTCCATCTCAAGTGGGTCCTCAAACTGGCATCGGAGGGCCTGCATGAAGGTGTCCACATCTCTTAGCTCGGGAATGGCCACATTATAAAGTCCCACAAACCAATCAGCCGCTTTCTCCCACAGTTGCGAGCCCACAAAATCCACTCGCTGCTCATCTGAGTCGAATGTGTGGCCCCATTCCCGCAACAGCTTATGGACCTGGATCACAAAGAAGGCCAACTTCACAGGGTCACTGTTGAACGTGGCTTCTAGTGCATCTCAGGGTCGATCGGTGCACTTGGGGCGGGGACACACTTGTTCATCCTCGGTATCTTCTACTTCTTCCTCCACTTCCTCCTCCTCGTAAGTGGAGGCCGGAGGGTTCACCATCAGCTCTTTTACCACTTTAGGCAAATTAGTAATCAAAATTTGTAATCTTTCCTTTAGCTCCTGTAATTCAGACCGAACACTGACCTGGCTGCGATCGGTGGGGATTTCCTCCTCCCACTCCTCTCACAAGCGGCCCAACTCCGGTTCATCTTGGAAAGTGTGGGAGTGGCGACGGCGTTCTCACTCTGTTCAAGCCCAACCACCCCGGAGCCCCGGTGTGCTTCCCAACCAAGGCGGTTCCTCCCATCCATCGGAAGGCAGGAACCCCACTTGTCTCTTGGGCTTTGCTCCCAGAGGCTTACGGGATGACTTCTTTTCCACCTCGCCCGTTCCAGTCAATTCCGAGCTTCCCTTGGCACCTTCGTCTCCGTTCCCCATCCCAAGCAAGGGGGTGGTGGTTTCGGGTCGAAGGGAAAATGACAGTTCTGACAAGCTGTCAGCTCGCACAGTAACTCTCAGATGAAATAAGTCCTTTTAAGCAGGCTTTATTGTAGAAGTCAGAAAAGTTGCTTTCAAGTTGAAACTCTTTGCCAGAACTGAAAGGTATTACAGAGTTAGGTACTATGAGACCTTTGGTCCAGCCTTCATACATACGTCAGCATTGCATAGTAATAAGGTATAGTAATACAATACAATTAGGATGGTGAGAATGTTTATCAGTACAGACTTTCTTGAAGGCTGTGAGAAGACTGAAAAGCGAAAGTTTCCCATCGGCCTATGGAGGAGGTACTCTTATTCAGTGTTCCCAGGCACAGCTATCCACATTCACTCAGACATGTCTCACTACCTCCTCCTCTCAGGAATGTCAGAGGAGGACCCTTGGAGATAGAGTGATACATTGCCAGCAGGTGCTACATGGAGGCAGGGAATGGGAAGGGAGGAAGCTGCATTTGCAACTAGGATACAAGTCACTAAAGCAAAGCTATGTACATCAGAGAGCCATGATTACAATTACATGGATTCATAGACCCAAGTGCTAGGGTCCGATTCTGACACTTCACAAGGGAGACTGTTCCAGTATCATACACACCTCACCAGGAAGTTTTTCCTCAAATTTAGATAAAACCTCATTTGCTGTATTTTATATCAAGAAGATAAAATCAGTCAATCCTATAGATGCAACGAACATGAAATTTAGCAAACTTCAGAGGACGGCGGAAGACCGGAAGGCCTGGCGTGATCTTGTCCCTGGGGTCGTGAAGAGTCGGACTCAACTGTGTGACTGAACAACAACAAATATCAATTACTCAAGTCCTGACATCCAGCATGATTGAAAACATATCTGCCCCATCTTCTATATGGCTTACCTTTAGGTATTGGAATGTGGCACTCATATAATCTCACAAGTGTCTCTTCTCCAGTGTAGAGATTCCTGGGTCCTTCAGCCTTTCCTCATAGGGTCTCCAAACCCCTCACCAGCTCTGAGAAGTACTGTCTGAACAGTAAGAGAATCCATGCCAAAGTAGCTTTAAATACATGAAAGGGGTTTCCTTGGCAGTTAGGTGCTCACTAGGAGTGTGAAAACACACACACACATAAAATTTTTCAGGCTCGGGTATATTGAACCCAAAAAATATCAGTACTTCCCGCTATTCCCAAATTGCAGTACTGGTATGATATTCGGATTCAGTAAATATTCAGGATTACTGATTTTTTTTGGCTCCAAGACTGGTGCAACTCTGAAGGTGTTTAAAGGGACTACAATCCCTTTAAATACCTCCAAGGGGCGAGTTCACACTGAAGGCACTTAAAGGTACCGCAATCCCTTTAAACATCTTCTCCAGGGGGTGAGTTCATCCAGAAGGCACTTAAAGGGACCACAGTCTCTTTAAACACCTTTTCGAAGCCCATTAACTTTGGCTATCCAGCAGTCCTGAAAAATCTCAATGTTGGGGGGGGGGGGGTTTGGGGACCAGCCATTTCGGATAGCTGGAAAATCTCTATCCAGCTGAAAGAATATCTGGATATTTTTTTTGGCTCACTCCAGTGGTTACTGTAGTAAAAGGCTGTCTCTTCAATTCAACTCTGTAGTATGCAAAAACAGGAAAGGGATGCATGGTGAAAATAAGGAAAAAGGATACAAACTTACGGTCTTTTTATAGAATGCAGCAGATACTTGATTTCCTGTAGAAATCCCCAGGTCCCAGCTCAGTGGATTGTTTTCTGAGGAATTCTGTAGTTCCTCAGAAAGTTAGGGGGGGTTCCAGTGGAGAAGTTAGTAGCTGTGAGCAAGCTTCCCTGTAAGAAGTCTGCCCACCATGGCTGCAGTGTACATCCACGGGTTGGAGAAGGAAATAATTTGTGTTTTTCAAGATACCATAGTTTGCAGTGAGGTCCAACACGCCTGCCCAGTGTATTTTTTGAACTCAGAGGGTAATAAACTCCAGATTTGTATTTATTTGTTTATTTTGCAATATGCATGGCATCATAACATTTGCTCTGGGGTTCTTTGCCAGATAATCTAATCAATGTGGAAAGTACTACTACTGAAAGTATGAATACCATTCTCGCAAATGTTTCACTGTTTGCTTAGGACGCAGAATCTTGCACTTTGTTATCAGCCTTCTATGTCATTATTCAACTGACTGATTTAATTTTCTTAATACTTTGATGCAACATATAGGAGTGAATAGGAGGGAAGGCAGCATGGTATAGCCCGATCTTGTCGCACCTCAGAAGCTATGCAGGGTCAGCTCTTGGAAGGGAGACCACAAAGGAACGTTCTGCAGAAGCAGGCGATGGCAAACCACCTCTGCTTCTCACGTGCCTTGAAAACCCTTTGCTGGGGTTGCCATAAGTCAGCTGTGACTTGATGGCACTTTACACACACCCTGGACTGAATCTTATATCAGGTGTATTTTTTTAAATTACAGCGCTGCTTTACAGCATTTCTATGTTTTTCTGGGCTGTGTAAAGTATAGTATGTTTAATCAATCCCACAGGGCTCTTTTTGTAGCAGGAACTCCTTTGCATATTAGGCGACACACCCCTAATGTAGCCAATCCTCCAAGAGCTTACACAGCTCTTCTCACAGGGGCTACTGTAAGCTCTTGGAGGATTGGCTACATTTGGGGCATGTCACCTAATATGCAAAGGAGTTCCTGCTACAAAAATAGCCCAGTGGTATGTATTTTAGTGAAAGTGAACATAATTTCCCGTACGATTGTAGAACTGGGCTGTATGCAGGGTAGATTGGCCATTATGGCCACAGGGATTTCTCTTGGTGGGCTGATTGCCCTCCACCTGGGCTGGTCCAACTCATTGGTGAGAAGGGCGGCACCCAGACAAGCCCCGCTCAGTGTGAGGCGGTTGGGCAGGCAGGCAGGCAGGTAAGTAGGCTCTTTCTCCCTCCCGCCTTTGGGGGTGGGGAGGGAGGGCAGTGCCCTTTCCCAGGGCCTTGGAGAATGAGGTTTTAATCCCACGTCTGCTGTGGAAAATTGCTGGGTGACCTTGGACTGGTCACACACACACTCAGTCTAACTCAGGGTCATTGTGAGGATAAAATGGAGGACAGGATGCTATTAACCACTTTGGGCCCTTATTGGGGAGAAAGGTGGGATAGAAGAAGCGGTGTTGGCTTTCACATCCTGCTTTCTTCTACCCTAAGGAGTCTCAAAGCGGCTTACCATTGCCTTCCCTTCCCCTCCCCACAACAGTCAGCTTGTGAGGTAGGTGGGGGCTGAGAGAGTTCTGAGAAATGTGACTGGCCTGAGGTCACCCAGAAGGCTTCATC
>NW_015173699.1:55087-55692 GCF_001447785.1 Gekko japonicus | reverse complement strand
GAAGAGCGGGGAATCTCCAGATTAGAGTGGGCTGCTCTTAACCACTACAACACGCTGGAATGAAGGACGTAAATAGAACTGAATGCCTGTCTCCTTTACGGATAGTGAAAGCACCAAAAAGAGTGAGGTTTCTTCATTCCAGGAAGAACTTACAGACGTGCAAAAAATATATATATCCTTCCCCATTTATCCTTCCTCCAAATAAGGGCAAAGGGAACTGTGAGTGCGCTCTCTCTTCCTGAGGCCAGATAACAGGCCTTGACAATTCCCATGCATGGAGCTGCTGAGAAACAACCTGGGATCACAGTGTAAAACCTAATAACAAGCAACCACTTGTTTTTCCTTGATCCTTAATGTTTCCTTTATCAGGCACAAAACGGAGAGCGTTTTGCCAGTGAATATTAGAGCAGGCGGCTTTGTTCCTGATTAAGGAAACGTTAATGGACTGGCTTGCTTCTTATGTAAAAGCTGAGTTGTAAACAAGAGGGAGAGAATTTCTGAGGAAGGCCTACTATGAATAACTTCTGAGGAAGATCGACTATGAAATGGGCTTACGTACATCTAGATGCTCGACAACTTACCACAGGAGCTCTACAATATCACAA
>NW_015173699.1:0-54913 GCF_001447785.1 Gekko japonicus | reverse complement strand
ACCAGGATGGTGAGAGGGTTGGAATCCAAGTCTTATGAAGAAAGGCTGAAAGAGTTGGGTATGTTTAGTCTGGGAAAGAGAAGGCTTAGAGGGGACATGATTGCAGTCTTCAAGTATTTGAAGGGCTGTCATGTAGGAGCAGATCTATTCTCTCTTGCTCCGGATTGCAAGACTAGATCTAATGGGTGGAAATTACGTCGTTACCAGCTAAATATCAGGAGAAACTAGTGGTTGAGCAGTGGAACAGTTTGCCTCGGGAGGTGGTGGACGCTCCTTCACTGGACGTTTTCAAGCGGAGGCTGGACGACCATCTTTCGGGTATGTTGTAGGTATGTAGAGCTATCTTTCGGCAGAGTGCAGGGGGTTGGACTAGATGACCCACATGGTCCCTTCCAACTCTAACATTCTATAATTCTATGATTTTTATGAACTATGAAGTACAGTAGCCACAAATCACAGTGGGGCTGCTAAGAGCCACTGTGGGCTTCCTGACAAAGATTCCCATGTGACCCTGATCCCAAATAAATAAAACAAATCACTTGGGTTTCTGTTACTGTGAATAGAATAATGTTCATTAGGCAAGAACATGTAAGGAAAATGAGCAGGATGATTAAAGAATAGATTTTACTTAATTTTATGATTTATACAGTGCACATTGGAATAGGATTCAGTGCAGATCTCTCCCGGAAACCCACAGCAATCAGGAGCAAGGAGATTCAGGAAGACTCCTTACCAAGGGCCTTGGTAGAACACAGGGTTGCCATTCTCCAGGTACAGCCTGGGCTTCAATCACAGCTTACCTTCAGTCTTCAGAGGTTAGTTCCCCTGCAGGAAATGGCAGCATGGGAGGAAGGAATGGAATCACATACACGCTGAATTCCCTCCCCTCCCCAAGTGTCACCCTCCGAACCGCTGAACTACTGACCTTCCACAGCCTGCAATTCAGCGTCTTAACCACTTGAGCCACCGCAGCTCCACGATTAAAGAATAGATTTTACTTAATTTTATGATTTATACAGTGCACATTGGAATAGGATTCAGTGCAAATCTCTCCCGGAAACCCACAGCAATCAGGAGCAAGGAGATTCAGGAAGACTCCTTACCAAGGGCCTTGGTAGAACACAGGGTTGCCATTCTCCAGGTACAGCCTGGGCTTCAATCACAGCTTACCTTCAGTCTTCAGAGGTTAGTTCCCCTGCAGGAAATGGCAGCATGGGAGGAAGGAATGGAATCACATAGACGCTGAATTCCCTCCCCTCCCCAAGTGTCCCCCTCCCAAGGCTCTGCCCCCAGATCTCCAGGAATTTCCTGAGTCAGATCTGGCAGTCCTACCAGAATACTTAAATATAGGTGAGACAGAAATTACCTGAGAATAAACCCTATTGAATAAAGTGAGACATCACTTTTAGATACCCTGATCCCAAACCATGTAGGGCTTTAAAAGTCAAAATGAACACCTTAACCTGGGCTTGGAGTGGGGTGGGGGGGGGGGCGGATCTATAGCAGGTATAATTGATGTAAACTTGAGGTCCCATGCTCCCAATAGCTGGTCTCGACTGCAGTCTAGTCACCGTGTTCTGCACCAGCTGCGGCTTACTAACACTCTTCACGGATAGCCCCAAGTACAGAACATTGCAGTTAGTCCAGCTTAGATAACCAAGGCATGGATCACTGTAGCTAGATCAGACTGAGGCAGGAAACGGGCACAACTGGTGCGCCTGCTGAAGCTGGGCTGAAGCCCTCCGAGCCATCACAGCCACCTGGTTTTCTAAAGTGACTGCTGTGTCAAGCAGCACTCCCAAGCCGCAAGCTTGCTTTTCAAGGGGAGTGTAACCCCATCCCAGGCAGGAGAGATGTCAAGTCCTTGGTCTGCCTTCCTGCTCACCCAGAACACCTCTGTCTTGTCAGGATCAACCTTGAGCTTGTCCACCCTCATCCAACCCACAATTAATGTCAAGCATCAGTTTAGAACATCAATAGCTCTGAGAGATGGCCCAGTTGGGTACATAGTTGATGTATCAAAGGTCACTGAGAGGTGGAAAACCCAACCCCCTCCTTTCCCCCCCCCCCCCCCCGCTGCCACAGAAAGAGAGAGGGAGAGGGGGAGGGAGAGGGAGGGCGAGGGAGGGAGGGGGAGAGGGAGGGAGAGAGAGAGAGGGAGAGAGGGAGGGAGACCGAGAGAGAGAGAGAGAGAGAGAGAGAGAGAGACCGAGAGAGAGACCGAGAGAGACCGAGAGAGACCGAGAGAGAGAGACCGAGAGAGAGAGACCGAGAGAGACCGAGAGAGACCGACCGACCGACTGACCGACCGACCAGGGGCAGACTGGCCAACTGAAATGACCCTGGATATAATTTCCAGAGTAGCGGATCAACAGTTACAGAATGGACTGAATCTTTAGGGAGCAATCCTAAGCAGGTCTCCTTAGCAATAAGTCTCAGTTTAGGCAATGGAGCTTATCCCCCGTCTTCTGTTTCCCTTTCATATGTGCTTTCTAAAATTTCAGGTATGATTTTAATTAATTAAAAGGTACCATAGCTGCATACTACACCTTTTAATGGAAATTATAACGGCGTTCCTTCCTTGCAAACATTGGTAGACATCAATATGTGTCTGTAAATATAAAATTAAACACTACACATTTGGATACAGAGAGGCACAGGCTGTGAACGCTGAGTAGATAATATAGGGCATTCTCAAGGGCTGATACAGTGAGGACAGGGGAGTTTTCAGGATCTTTAATAAACAGAAGAGGAGGGCATTTTTGGCAGGGACAGTTAGGACAGCCAAAGGAAGTACTATATCACATGCTGCAAAGTTAATTTATTGGTCAAAGTACTATAAGGGGTGACATCCACTGGTTTAGAAGACTTTAAAAGGGAATTAAACAGAATTAGACAGCAAGTGGACAGGTCCATGAGTGGCCATTACATATGACGGGCAAATAGAACCTCCATATTCAGTGGCAGTATACCCCTGAATGCCAGCTGTTTGTGGCAGCTGTGGGGTAGCTGTTGCCTTTATATCCTGCTGGTAGGATTCCTAGAAGTATCTAACTGGCCACCATAGGAAGCAGGCCATTGGACTAGAGAGGCCTCCAGTGTGGTTCAGCAAGCCTCTTAATTTATGAAAGGTACAGGGCATGTACCCTTATCCTCATTTTTATTGAGGGATTAAAAAATATAATTCAGTTATCCCATTGCTGCTTCTGCATGTTTAAGTATGCTACTGCATGTTTAAGTATGCTACTGAATTATGAAAGTGTGTGGAAAGAAAAAAGACTGCAGTTTTTCAATGCTGAGGAAAAGGCATTCTGTGTATGGCTAGAAGTATTTTTCTTCCAGAACTCATCTTGTGCTGAAAACAAACTCTTGGGCTAACCGCTAGTGCAGTCTTGGCACAAACTGAGTAAACAGAAGAGACAGATTCTAGTTGCCATGTTAATCTGTCGTCAGGGGTCATTTGGGGGGGGACGCGGGGGGACGCCATCCCCCCGGGTGAGGTGCGGGAGGGCGGGGCCTGGAGCTCCCGGCTGGTGCCCGCTGGAGGTCGCCGCCGGCTGTGGGGAGGACACACTTCCGGTGATGTCAGGGTGTGTGGCATAGGCTAATGAGTTATGCTAATGAGTCCCCCTAGCTCTTTTTCTACGAAATGACCCCTGTCTGTCGTAGTAAAACTAAAAAGGACGCTTGTGCCACCACCGTAAAAAAAAAAGATGTAGTTTCAGCTTTTTGGGGGCTAGAATCCATTTCATCAAATTTTCAGTCTGCAGATACAGCTACCTATACACATACTTTTAAAAGCCTCTTAACTTTGTTTCAGTGTTTGCTGCCTGCGCACAATTCTAATTAAAATGTGGTTCATTTTGGCTTGGACCTTAACAGTGCTATGCAGTTTCTGCTTAGCAGGTAAGTTGTACCATTTCTATATTTATTAATATTAAGCTTGAATTCTAAGCTGAAGAAAATTGTACTGAAATAAGTGTTATTTGCTTCAAAGTACGGTTGCTTGGTTTAGGCAGTAAGGAAACCTTTTGCTTGCATCTCCTGAAAAGCAGACTATGATAGGGCTGCCAGATCTGGGCTGGGAAATACTTGGAGATTTTGGGCGGTGGGGCCTGAGGAGAGTGGGAAGTTGGGGAGGGGAGGGAGCTCAGCTTGACGTCATGCATAGAGACCACCTTCCGAAGCAGCCATTTTGTCCAGGTGAACTGATCTCTGTCGTTTGGAATTCAGTAATAATTCCAGGAGATCTCCAGCCACCACCTGGAGGTTGGCAACCCTAAACAGTTAGAAACTTTCTAATTTTTCCCAGCTGAATCTCAAATTAAGGTGCCTCTTGTCTCTTTTAGGGACAGAAGAGAGGCCTGTACTTCATTGTATATGTTATTGAAATCCATTTGCCATTTCACTTGTTTAAGCTCCATTTAAATGAAAGGGGAGCTTCATGGGAGCTTGAGGAAATATAGCTATGGGGCCCTAAACATAGAAGGAGGAGGAGGAGATTGGATTTATACCCCGCCTTTCACTACCCAGAGGAGTCTCAGAGCGGCTTACAACCTCCTTTCCCTCCCCCTCCCCACAACAGACACCCTGTGAGGTAGGTGGGGCTGAGAGAGCTCTGACAGAAACTACTCTTTTTCAAGAACAGCTGTGCCAGAACTATGGCTTGCCCAAGGTCATCCAGCAGGTGCAAGTGGAGGAATGGGGACTCAAACACGGTTCTCCCAGATTATAGTCCGCTCACTTAACCACTACACCAAACTCGCTCTACACCAAACTACACCAAAGTAGAAGTAAAACAGACTCCTAATTTAAATAACATGTCCTTAATGCTTATAGCTGAGTAGTGGCTATATCTAGGGTCTGATTCTTCACCGGTTTCTTCACACACACTGTAGCCAGTCAATAAGCATGAACAGCATAATGTGAAACTGGAATCCCACTGATAGCCAAATCATCACCTGCAGCCACTGTTTAGACTTCACAGGGTATCATGTAAATTATAGAAAATATAAAAGCAATACATGTGAACTGCAGCTCATGTATGACATCACTCATAAGTGCAGGGTGTTTGTGAGTATCTGGGGAAAGGGCTGTAACTCAGTTGTAGAACCTCTACTTGACATGCAGAAGGTCCCAGTTTCAGTCCCCAGCATCTTGAGGCAAAGGGATCACATAGTAGCTGATGTGAAAGACCTCCGCCTGGAGAGCTGCTGCCAGTTAGACAGCACTGATAGGGTTGCCAACTTCCAGGTTGGTGCCTGGAGATCTGGGATTACAGCTGATCTCGAGACTACATAGATTGCCTATGAGAGCCAGTTTGGTGTAGTGGTTAAGAACACGGACTCTAATCTGGGAGAACCCGGTTTGATTCCCCACTCCCCCACATGCAGCTGCTGGTGTGACCTTGGGTCAGTCATAAGTTCTTTCAGAGCTGTTCTCTCAAGGACAGTTCTCTCAGAGCTCTCTCAGCCCCACCTTCCTCACAGTCACAGGGTGTCTGTTGTGGGGAGGAGAAGGGAAAGGAGATTTTAAGCCACTCAGAGACTCCTTCAGGTAGTTAAGGGCAGGGTATAAATCCAATCTCTTCTTCTCTTCTATTATTTATTTATTTAAAACATTTATTCCATTTCTCTGGGAGAAAATGGTTGCTTTGAGAGGTGGACTGTATGGCGTTATAACTTCAACCCCACCCGTCCCAGGCTCCACCCTCAAATCTCCAGGTATTTCCGAACCCAGAGTTGGCAGCCCTAAGTACTGGCCTTGGTAGACCAGTTATGGTGTGATGCCGTATAAGGCAGCTTCATGTGTTCATGTGTGTTTGACTTCAAGAAAGCAGGCGAACTCATTCAGCCGAAGTCTAAATGAGTCCGAAGCATTTTCATGGCAACATTTTGCAAGATGCAGTAACTTGGGAGTATATAGTGAAGTCATGTTTGTGCCAAATCAAAAGTTATGTTTGTGCCAAATTTAGCCAATAAGGAGTCTTTCATGGGGAAAGAGTAGACCCAGGTACACATAAATGGAGCGGATCCGCGTCACTGGTGTAAGTGTATTTGCATGTGTGTGTTTGTTGTTACTCTAAATGTTTCTAATCTAAGTGATTTTCTTTCATAGATGAAGATGTGGGACATCATCAAGTGTTCCCGTTGTCCCCTGTGATCGAAAGAGGTTCAACCCTGGAACTTTTTTGTAGTCTTGGCAAAAAGCTCTATCCCTATAAAAATGCAAGTCATATAATCTGGACACTGAATGGGGATAGGATTGCAAAAGAAAACTATATAATTGTCAATGATTCCGTCTCTGGAGTTGTTATCCATAATTTCACTTATGAAGAGGCTCATGTGAAATGCTATGTTGATTTTCCCATCGAAAAGCAACATCTGGCTCGCACTGAAATTAAATCAGGGTGTAAGTAAGCTTGAATGTTTTGAATCAGAGATGCGTGTTATAAGAAGTGTAACATTATTTATGAATATTTAACAAAAGTATGTGTGATGGAGTAAGGGCGGGAGTAATGTTTATAGCCGTGGAGATAGTAAAGGTTTAAACAGTTCCATACAATGAAGTGTTTTCAATGTGAAACTGTCCATGCATTTCTGTTATACTAAATACAAATTAGTGCCGGAAATATCCACTCTGTTCCTTGTTCCTTTGATTATAGTTCCACCATCAGCACCTGAAAATATTTCTTGCATTGATAATGGGGGCAAAAATATTACTTGCAGTTGGACTTTTGGACGCGATACATACATTGAAACAGATTACACAATTATCGGAAAACAGTAAGTGCTAACTGATCAGCCATTATGATATACAAAACAATAACAAGTCATTTATAGGTATGTGAACTGGACTCAATTGGTTACGGACTCAGCAGGCAGTCCCATAATTATCATGTTGCTTGTTATTTATTCATTTATATATGAATTCGCTTCAAGGTGCTGGGGCCTCCTTACCTGAGGGACTGCCTTTCCCCACATGTTCCCCAGAGAGCCCTGAGGTTGGGGTCTCAAAATCGCTTGGCCCTCCCTGGACCCAAAGACGCCAGGCTGGCCTCTACCAGGGCCAGGGCCTTCTCAGTAGCAGCTCCATACTGGAGGAATAAGCTCCCAGAAGACATCAGGGCCCTGCAGGACCTTTACAGTTCTGCAGAACCTGCAAAACGGAGCTCTTCCACCAGGCCTTTGATTAGGAGCCGCTTCCAATAACAACTGAACTGTGGTAAGGCCCTCTATGCCATCACCAGTAGCCTGTGATATACTGTTCATGGCTCCAGTATCTGGATTTAAGTATCCACAAATGGGGCCATGTTGAAAATTAGATATATTGCTGTTCAACCTGCATTGTTCTTTTCTTTCTGTTGAATCTGGAATAATTTTTACTCAACAACGTCTTTAAATTTGTTGAGCACTTTTATCCCACAGATAATGTTTATTAATGTACTATTTTTCAACAGAGGCCGCGAATGGAAAAAAATATTTTTAAATAACACCTGGAAAAGCAAGAATGGTTCAAGATCTCATAATTTCCAAACTACAGTGTTTTATCCTTCATTTTGTATTCAGTTGAAGCTAGAAAATCCCTTGGGGAAAGCAGAGTCACAGTGTGTTTCCCAAATATCAGAGGAAATATGTGAGTTATAAAATAAACTATTTCAAATAGTGATGTAAGAAACAGACAGAATTTGTACACTTCGACAGACATATTCTATGCAGAGCTTTTGTAACAGAAGAACTTCAGCAAGATTTCTGTGTGGTAGAAATTGTGAGGCAAAAATCATAAGAGCACTTTAAACCACTTTAATTATCAGCTGATCATTTCTCCCTCTCCCCCTTCAATCAATATACATTTTCTTTACACGTAAGTCATACTTAGTTTACATATCACCATGTACCCCTTCCAGCAAGTTCAGGAGAACATACACAAAAGTAAGCAGCTATATTTTGATGTGTCATACCATTGGTCCATCTAACTCAGAATCTCAAGAAGAGTGTGTCATTTTAATCCTTATGCTTCTGGTTGGTTCTGCAGTCCTAATCTATTGCCCTGTTTATTGAATATCCCATCCTGTCATTTCTGTGTAATGTGCCTTGAATCCAAGTGAGAAAGGTGGTCTATAAATAATGTAAATAAAATATATTTTTTTTAAAGTGGAGATACCAGAGATTGAACCTGAGATGTTCTGTATGGCAAGCAGATGTTCTGCTACTGTCTGTCTGTTCCCGCTGCCGCACGTCTCTTTTGATGTGGCTCAAAAAAGCCGCACTTTGGCCACGCCTATTTCCCCCACTGTGACCAAGGCCCAAGGTGATCAAGGGGTTTGGAACTTTAGGAACGGCTGGGGCTTTTAAGTTCAAAGAAAAGAATACTGGGGAGACACGATAGAGGCTTTTAAAATCATGCACTGGGCGAGGAAAGTGGATAGAGAACACTTTTTCTTCTCTCCAGTAATACAGAATTCGTGGCCACCTAGTTTCAGGAGGGTAGCCATTCTGGTCTGCAGTAGCAGAGCTCAATCTGATTCCAGTAGCACTTTAGAGACCACAAGATTTTTGGGGGTGTAAATATTCAAGAATTAAAGCTTCCTCCATCAGATATTCCCATTAAAGCTGATGGGCAATAGATTCAGGACAAAAAGACTCCTTAAGTCAGTGTGGGAATAAATCTCTGCTAGTGAATGTTGTGATGGGCCACTGGGACCACTGGGCATCTCTTACCTTATGTTCTTACGCAGTGGCAGTAGTGACAAGAACAGGCAAATCTGCAGAGAAAGAAAGCCCTTGGTTCAGCCCGCTCATTTGCCTGCCCCCTCATTATAGTGGTGGAGCAGCCACTGTAGCTCTGGCTTCCCTGGTGATCCATCCTTTGACTCCAGCACTACAAGCTTCCAGCACTCCAGCTTACTCCAGCTTCCTAACCAGTCTCTGTCTCTCACTCTGCCACCCCAGCCTCCTACTCCATCCCCAACATGGCTGTTGGACCATGTCCCTGCCTTGGAAATGGATAAAACATCAGACTAATTACTGAGTAATGCTACCTCAGACCTACAGGTGTCCCCCCCCCCCCATACATCTGGATATACTCTGAGCAATTAATCTGGATGGCTGGTTCTCTACAGCTGAACACAGAAACCAGACATCTTTGATTTGTTGAAATCGGCATCACAATCTTCTGTTGTATTCCTAGTGCTTCCAGTTGTTCTTTGGTTGGCTTTGGTTAGCTAAGGATACCTGGGATAAGCTGATATCTAATTCTCTGACTTCCAGGATGGTATAGAGAACCTTTATCACACACAGCAGGAGGGCTGTGACTTTGTCTTTTTCCGTCCTCCCCAAATTCTACTTTGATGGAGGCATCTCAGGGAAGAGGGGGACAAACACCCCACTCTACACCGAAAGATGGAGGGAAGGAAATTAGATGGCATGATTTGCAAAATCTGTAACTCTGTAGCCATGCCCTTTCAATATGGCCTTCATGACCTGCTACCAGGACTTCTTATGGGAAAAAGTGTCACCCACTCTCAACCACCACTTAGAAAAGGTTAAACGGATCGTCACTGATTTTTAGAGCTGAGGCACTTCATCTCACCAAGCAACAAATTCTAACATCTAAGTATGTTATGGTATGTAGCTCTAAGACTATGGCCACTGCAGCTATTTTCCGGCATCATACATGGCTCTAGTCCTTATCTCCTGAGGCACTGGCTAGGATAGAAGACTCACCTTTATTTGTTCAACCGCAAGACTGATGTAGAGCAGCTACCTGGATCCAGCCTTCCACCTTTGTGAAGCATGATTCCCTTGATGTCAGAGCCAGAGCAGATGCATCCTTTGACAGGGCAGTGCTTAGGTCCTAAATGTACCTTCTCCCAGACAGGTCAAACTTTCTAGTTTGTATGCATCAGAGTAATGAAGAAGTAAAACAGGTTGCTTAATATAAATGTTGTTCTTTGAGTGCTCACCAGTGCGTTCATATAACACACCCACCTTCTCTGCAACAAGTGCTTTTAACTTGCTGCATTGTACAGTCAAGTTTTGAAAGGGACTGGTCAGGAAAGTACAATTCCTCTCCCTTGACCATGTGTCATTGGAGGTGCATCTTGGAGGGGACAGTACTTCACTAGGCTTGCCAAGTCCCCCCGAGGGGCGGGGAAACCCCTACCCCAGAGGCCCGTTCCCCGCCGCCAGCGGATCGGGCCCCAGGGGGAACCCCACCCCCAAAGCACACTATGTGCACATCACCCGGAAGTGACGCAACCACGCCGGGCACGCTGGGGGCGGGGCCACGGTCATCCGAGGAAAAACTCTATGGTTTCCCCTCGGATGGTCATGGCCCCACCCCCAGCGTGCCCGGCGTGGTCGCATCACTTCCGGGTGATGTGGTTGCGGCACTTGCGCGCTTTGCGCACGTGCACTCTTGGAGCAGCACTGGAGTCCCCCGCTCCAGCGCCGCTTCGGACTTGGCAACCCTATACTTCACTTAAATGCTAGCTTTGGGAGTTTCCAAATTGCTGTGACTCAAGAACGCACAGATGACCCCCTAAAAAAACAACTGGTAAGCAATTTGGTTTGTTTGTTTTTAATTGCCCTGAAGAGCAAAATTTGGTTTTGGATCTGTTTCCAGGACTCTCTGAGGGATCTAACTACTGACTCACTGTGGTATTTTTCCCCTGTACACTTTGATGAAGAAGTTGCTCAACTCTAGTCTGACTTGGATTGTACAGGAAAGGCAGGGACAGTAACAGTTGACGTTATCTGCTTGCTGCATTCACTTGGTTCAGTATTAGTTTGAAGTTGGTGGGGAGGCAGGATGTTCAATCCTGCTGTAGTTCTTGCAATGTGAACAGGGGAATCTGTTTGTGGCACAACTGGACCAGACCCTTTCTTGAGCACATAGTTCACCTTTTTTGCTGGCATAAGGTTACTTTTGTACTAGGTGAATAAGAAATATCCACTGGTTCTTGAGATTTCACACTAAGGATCCTGGGCCTACCTCCTCTACATACTCCCTACCCAAACAGAGTCTTTCCTGTTGCACGCACCCATTAGATTAGTGGACATGGTATGTTGCTTAATATTAGAAGGCATGAGAGCTTTGTTTTTCTGTTCCAGTGAAGCTTGGACCAACTCCTGTGAAAGTGGGAAAAATTCCAGGGATGAAGAAAATGCTAAGAGTTTCCTGGGAAAGAGATATGGATAGAAACAAGTGCCGGATTCGATACAGAAACATGAAACAAAATGACTCTGTGAGTTGTATCTTAATTATGTGGTATTTTTCTAGATTTTGTAATCTAATTTCTGTAGGTCAATTTTCTGTTAAGATATGATTCAGAATGCTGATATTTCTGCCTGGGAAATGTTAAATAACCCTGCTTATCCTCTCCTTGATGCCTTAGTGCTTTAGCTTAAGCGAGCAACAGAGGGAAGAAACCTACAGGCAAAGTTTGATCCCTGTGTTGCCTGGAGAGTATCTTTGTTGAGCACTACCTGGACATGTGCAGAGCACAATAAAAACCCTACAGCAGTTAATTGTTCGGGGGGGGGGTGTTATTCAGTGTGGAGAAGGGGTACGGGCAGGGCTCTTTTTGTAGAAAAAGCCCCGCAGGAACTCATTAGCATAATAGGCCACACCCAACAGCAGAAACTCATTAGTATATTAGGCCACACCCCTGCCAGCACAGCTTATTAGCACATTAGGATACACCCCCATGTTACCAGAAGTGTGGTTATCCAGCCACACCCACCTTTTGCTTGTTATTCTGTTTACCTTGTTTGTTCTCAAAACCCAGGGGTTTTTTTGTAGCAGAAACTCCTTTGCATGTTAGGCCACACACCACTAATGTAGCCAATCCCAATGAATTTCTGCTGTTGGGTGTGGCCTATTATGCGAATGAGTTCCTGTTGGGCGTGGCCAACTTGGGAGACAGCCGGAACTCTGTTCCTGTGCGTTCCTGTCCAAAAATAGCCCTGGTACGGGAGATGGGAATTATACAGGATATCATTTTGATTAGAAAAGAAACCAGTTATTATACACATCCCAGGGCTTTTCCACATGTTCAACTTACTCCTCATTTCCTTGGCAGGCAATCCACAGCCACTGGAATCAGTCTGGGTAGTTTTTCAGCATGTCTGCCCTTCCTCTGCATTTTCACAGTTGTGGAGTCAGTTTATTTTTTTCCACATGTGCCTTCAGTGATGAGAATTTTTAAGGGAGGGTGCTGTTGTCATTGGTGGTATCACAGTACTGTCCCCTTTTTAAAAAATGGCACTAAAATATTGATATATCACAA
This sequence comes from Gekko japonicus, assembly GCF_001447785.1. Classification (NCBI taxonomy): domain Eukaryota; kingdom Metazoa; phylum Chordata; class Lepidosauria; order Squamata; family Gekkonidae; genus Gekko; species Gekko japonicus. The sequence goes on along the minus strand of NW_015173699.1, from coordinate 42,621 downwards.
ATCATTGTAATGATAAACTTAGCAAGTTCTGTGAATTCCCAGCTCTCTCTGTGTTTATTTAAAGTAATGCTAGGTTGGAAGTACCGGTAGGTGACAGTGAGTGGGACAAAGAAAACCAGCAGAAACATGATGCACAAGGAAGAAGCTGACTCAAAATCAACTTCCAGAAAAAAGATCAGGGTAAAAGTGGTCTCAAAAGAACTAAAAAAACCCTATGGGAAAACTGGGGAAAAAACCCAAAGTGGAAACCAAAGGCCCAGAAATGCATGTGGAAATCAGGGGATAAATGAAGCAGTATGAGGCCAGAACTGACTAAAAAACTCATGTGGAAAAGCCCATGGTCAAGAAAAACAGACAAAATAAAATTTAAACAGGCCTGACTTTTACTTCCTGAAGCAAAATGCAATACCTACATCTCCAGGGTCTTCCTATCTTTTGGGTGTCCACCCTGGGATATGTGACTAAACTGGTTGCTCATCAGCAACACTACATAGAACAAGAAGGAAGGATTCCAGTCTGGTGTAGTGGTTAAGTGCGCAGACTATAATCTGGGAGAGCCGGGTTTGATTCCCCACTCCTCCACTTGCACCTGGCTGGATGACCTTGGGCAAGCCGTAGTTTTGATAACAGCTGTTCTTGAAAAAGAGCCGTTTCTGTCAAGAGCTCTCTCAGCCCCACCTACCTCACAGGGTGTCTGTTGTGGGGAGGGGAAGGAGTTTGTAAGCCGCTCTGAGACACCTTTGGGTAGTGAAGGGGGGTATAAATCCAGTCTCTTCTTCTTCAAAAAAAAGAATACTTGTGGAATTTCTATAATTGGTTTAAATCTTAATGCATTAGTATTGAATTGGGTGATCTGTTCTTGGGTTTAGGGTCCCACTAGAACTCCCTCATCCAGTAAGGTGTGGGTTTTGTTACAAGCTTGTTACAAGGTATAAAAATACAGATATCTATATTAAGAGCTCTGGCCAATCTCTAGTACCCCGATGTTTTTCCCAGGCCATCTTGCTCCACTAGTCCTTTTTCATTGCCCAAACTAAGCACAGCTGAGATTGAATACATGCATAAAACAATGGGGTATGTAGGGATATTTTGTCAAACATCAGAAAAGGAACTTCTTTGGGAAAAACTTGGCTGGATGTTTTTTGGCTCATCACAATGACCCATTTGGTCTTTCCCTCACAGAGCTACTATTTCCATTCTTACCTTTGGTCCGATCATCTGTAGTCTCTAAAAGTTGATCTTTGAAATTATCTGATCCCATGTTACATCTTATCACTTCTGTCACTGAGAACTAAGCCTTTTTTAACCTTTCTTTTTACTCTTCTTCCATTTTAACATACCTGTCATTCTAGACAAGATCATACTTGGGGGCTTCTTATTTTCTTTTTGTTCTGCAAAGTTTGTTTAGGATTTTCCACACCTTTCTTTAAGATTCCTTTCTTGTACCACTTCCAGAAGCATTTAAAAATATTTTGTCCATTGTCCTCATGAGATGAGTTGGCTGCAGAAATAGCTTTATGGGATGCTGTTCATCAGGCACTTCTATACCAAATCCATTCAAATTAACAGTACCTTGTTCTGTAGATTTATCAATTTTTTGGAGAAGATTTCTTAAAACCACAGTATTTACTTAATATTTACTATTATACCCACTATGGTTCATGGTTTCCTCAGTTCCTTTTCATTTGATAGTTCCGCTAAGAGATATAATTCCAAAGAAAGAAAGAAAGAAAGAAAGAAAGAAAGAAAGAAAGAAAGAAAGAAAGAAAGAAAGAAAGAAAGAAAGAAAGAAGGAAAGGAAGGAAAGGAAGGAAAGAAAGAGACTAACTTTTGATTTTGATAAGTTCGCACCAATTGAGAACTTCTTGTGTTGATATGCCTTTTACCAAATTAGTTGAACTTAATCATTTAGAGGCATCAGATGATTATATCCTGATTCACTATGTATTGGCAGATGCCCCATTCTTCTTCAATTGGTTCTTTTCTTGAACTCTTGCCTTCCTAGGATATGTCAATATCTTACCCATTTGTGCTACAAGGAATGATCTAATTCCATATTGAGTACTTCACATACCATTTTCCTGTGTCATTACAGGGTCGGTCTGACTTGTGTAAAACCTTATGCAAGAGGTTTCGATAAAGCCCTTAGTCATTAGCTTCCAAATTAATTTGGCCGTTAATTAAAACACTCAGCTCATCACCACCAGTCTTCATTAACATGGCTCTTATATAGGTTCTTTTTAAAACCACAGTTACAAAATATCTGTATAGTAACTGTACAATCATGAACAGAGCTACACTCATTGTAAGTTCATTAAAGGCAAAGAAGACCACAGCGCTGGCAGCAATCTGGCTTTATGGGCTTGTGTTTAGGTAGAGCTTGGAGATATGCAGCCAACACTGATTCCGCAGACACACATATCCTTGCAAAGATTAGTATTAGATGGGCAAGGAAGGTGAGGAAGAAGGAAAAGCAAAAAGGAAAGATAGGAAAGACTGAAATAGCCAAGAGGCTTAAAGATAAACAATAGAAGCTTGTGCTGAATACCAGAGGGAGAAGGAAGCCAGTGTAAGGCTGGTATCTTCATATGATCAAAGCAATGTTCAGGGAATTGTGACTTGATGTGTCCAGTGTTCCCTCTAAGCTGAGTTAGTGTGAGCTAGCTCACAGTTTTTTAGCCTCTGGCTCACACATTTTTGTCTCAGCCCAGGAAGGATGGCTCCAGAGCAAACTAATTTATGCAGTAGCCAAATCACTCACTCACAACTTTAATGCCAGTAGCTCACAAAGTAGAATTTTTGCTCACAAGACTCCACAGCTTAGAGGGAACATTGGACTGTGTCCCCTTCACATTTTTACATTTTTCACATTTCCACCTTCCAAAGTGGCCATTTTCTGCAGGAGAACTAACCTTTGTCACCTCAAGGTCAATCTTAAACCACCTGGAGACTGGCAACCCTACTCATGTATTCTTTCATATAAATAACATTTTTGCTTTTTTTAAAAGCACAAATGGTGTTCCTTTCCCCATTTTTAGAAAGAAGCCTACAACTTCACAGAAATGTATCAGCAAAATTATTGTGATCTCACCAATCTGTGGAGTTTTACTGAATATGCTGTTGCCATTCAATGCATTAAAGAGGGATCAAAATTCTGGAGTGAGTGGAGCAGAGAGCAGATTGGAACAACAGAGGAAGAAGGCAAGGAAAACACAGCTGTTATGTTTTAAAATTAGCAGATGTTTTTTATTTTCAATTAAATTTAATCCAGGTTAACATTGGGTTTTGTAATATACATGAAAAGGTCATAAAAACAATAGCTTTCATATCATTTCTGTGTACCAGTTTATAATCAACTGAGTTAGTTGTTAGCTGTAGGGGAAGGGCCTAGAAAAGAATATTTTATGTGTATGGTAAATAATAGAAATAAAAGAAGGACAAACTGTAGCAGTGGGGGAAAAATATTACTAAAAGAAAACAAGAAGATCCCCCCCCCCAGTAAGTAATTAAAGCCAGAGGAGGCAGCTACATCTTTAAAGAAGCAGGAAGAAAATTTTGGCAGCTACAAACAAATGTAGAAACGATAGCCGCAGAAAAGACAGTGAGATGGAATGATACTTGTGCTGGCTTCCTTGCCTGCTTATTTTTATTTATAAAATTTATATCCCATCTTTCTGCCCTTACAAAGGCCACCAAGGCAGCTAACAATTTAAAACATACATGATCATATTTCATTATAAAACTATTACATTCAATTCCTCTCCCAAATGTTTATATTAAAACAATTTTTAAAAGAGTTAAAAAGCAAATAGTTACAATATGTACAAAACATAAAAACATTGGCTAGGAAAGAGGGATCACTGAGGAAAAGCCAAATGAAACAGGTCTTCACCCACTGGCGGAAGACATCAGAAGAAGGGCACAGATGAATCTCCCTGGGGAGAGAGTTCTAGAGCTTTGGCGCCATACCCTGTCCCAGTAAGGTTGTCAACATCCAGGCGGCACCTGGAGATTTCCCCCTGTTACCATTGATCTCCAGACAATCAAGATCAGTTTCCCTGGAGAAAACGGCTGCTTTGCTCTGGAAGATGGACTCTATGACATTATACCCTGATGATTATCCTTCCCTCCCCAAACCCCGCCCTCCCTGGGCTCCATTCCCCAAAATCTCCAGATGATATTTGATACCGCTGTAACCATCTTTTAACTTGAGCAGCTTGCAGTGACCAAGTTAATCTCTGGTCAAACCCAACCCCTAAGTATTTAATTTAGGGGACCTCCTCAATATCATTATCATGAATTTTCCACGAGGTATACTTGAGAACGCATCCCTGGTTGCAGCCATTTTGACAAGGCGTTATGAGAAGGCGGCCTGTGTTTTTCAACTTTCTTTTTCTGTTTTATTAATAGTTCCCTCAAAAGAAGTAGATCTATGGAGAGTACTTGAAAAATGTCAGCCAACAGGATCCCGACTGGTTCATCTTTTCTGGAAGGTAAAGATGCCATTTAAAAAAACCTTAATTTTTATTTGTTCAGCAACCAAATGGCAAATTTTGACTGCTTTATTTCTTAGTAGATTTACCTCAGTTTTATTTATTGAAGAATTGGTATTGTTCTCATGTCGGAAATCCACTGGATTGCAAAAGCCAAACCCTAACCGTGTTTTCCTTGACTCCTGTGACCTCTGGATGGATGCCGTGTTGCTTTTGCATGTCCTTTTAGGCAACACTCTGTTTTTGAAAGCAGGTGGGCTGAATATTTGCAGCAATTTAGGATTTCTTTACCTTTGAAAGAACAAAAGGAGGTGTTCATCTAACCTATTTCTCCAGACTATATCCCAGGAAAGGGTGACAGAAACATGGGATGTTTGTTTTTGTTAGAGGTGGGTGTTAAGTCGTGGGCTTAACAAGAGTCGGAGAGTGATTTCAGCAAGAATGCGGCTTTTATTCTTCAGTTTCAGTACTTCTCCAACACAGTACAACATCAGTCAGCCAGAACAGCTTTAACATAGCAGCTGCTCTGTATTTAAACATTCCCGGCTAATGTAGCCACACCCACTGTACAAATAACAACCTATCAGGTTGAACAGATAATGACCAATCACAAGCGCCCCCGCTCTGTCAGGTGATTGGATGACACATCCTGGGCTAGTGCTCCTATTGGTTACATTAGGATCCTAGCCCAGGCCGAAGCTTTACATTACAAGTCAATGCAATGATTCACACACACCAGTGCAATGCATTCAGGTCACTATGAATACATAACAGTGGGACACATGTAGGCAGCACAAGTTCATGATCCTTATCTGAGAATGCTGTCTTTCTCTGGAGATGGATATTGTGGGGAATTTTTCAAAGAAAATTTCTCCATACCTCAGTTTCCATACCTCTCCATACCAAATACTTTAACCACTACACCGGCTGTCATTTTGTTAATGGCTCTAGGACATCTGTCCTTCTGAAGTAAACAAACTGAAGAAATGCTTGCGTTTGTGTACTCTGACGTTCTAGTATTGTTGTCTATGCTCTTTCATTGCTGCCATGTGCTTTTTGTTTGTTTTTTGACAGCAACTTAAAGAGGATGAATCTTTAGGAATAATAAAAGGTTACAGAATAAAGTGCTTCACCCAAAGCAATCATTCCCTTGTGTGTGCAAGGAACACTACTGACGAGTCAGTTACTGTCTGGGTAATGGAGCAAGCCTATGTGATTAGTGTTATTGCTCATAACGCAGCTGGAGATTCCCCGGAGGCTGTTTTGAGAATTCCTTCATGTGCTGAAGAAAGCAAGGGTGAGTATATGTGTTCAATATGTGTCCCTTTCATCTAGTACAGTAGACCCTTGCCATCTGTAGATTTGTGACTCACAGGCCCTATTACGCACGCACATCTTACTGCAGATTTTCAGAGCAGTAAGCCTTCAGTCTTAACTTCATATTCTGTGCCCACCTTATGCACCATTCTTTTTCCTCTGGTGTATTTATTCTGCAGCTACAATTTTTTAAAATGCCCTTTTCTAAATCGGGGTGGAACATCACTTGTGACATGTGGGGGGTGGAGTCCAAAGTTTTTTTAAAAAATTTACACAATATTCCTATCGCAGCTGCGCAGTAGCATCCAGCACCCTTCCATTTAAATCCTTGTGGTTCAGGTTTTGCGCATGCATTTTCTCATTAGTTCCTTGAATACAAGGGAACAGAAAGGTACTCAGGCAAAGGGGAAAACCCACTGTTGAAACTGAACAGACTTTTTCTGAAACTGATAAGCAGTTGTGAAACCCCATTTTCCATATTGCTGAACACTAGGGGATTCTCTGCTGTGTTATCCGCCACTGTGAAAAATGGGAGAGTCACACGATCTCATAATATGGGGAAACATGTTGAGTGTACAGCAGGTGTGTCAAACTCATTTGTTATGAGGGCCAGATCTGACATAAATGGGACTTTGTCGGGCCAGGCCATGTGTGTCATAAAATGTAATGCCAGGTAGCAGAGATACAAACTTTATAAAAGATATAAACACAATTAAAGATATTATTTTTTTACTTAAAATACAAATATGCTCAAAACAGTAACACTCTTGCCATATTTTGTTTATTTAACAGTCTTTGATTACTGTCACCTCCCAAACATTCCCCCCCCCCGGCACTTAAAAGATGCCTACTGGAATGAACCTGTGCTTGTCATTTCCCCAGAAAATGCTTTCCTGGGGACACCTTCTTTGGGGGAGCCATAACTCGAACCCCATAAATTCAATCCTCACCAACCTTGGCATGTAGGTAGAGGAGGGTTAGCCGGATATCCCTTGTGAGTTTGGTGTCTCTATCATGCTGAGGGGTGTTCTACCATGTCACAAACCTCACAAATGAAACTGGTTTATTTGTGATGTTTCATGGTTCATGAAGCTGGCATACCATGAACCATACCACATTTTCCCAGTTCATGCCCATCACTACTCAACACCAGTTCTCTAGGTGAAATCCATCTGGTTGTCCTCATGAATTACCCCTGCATTGACCCATGTGGATCTATAAGAACCAGATCATCACTGAGACAGTACCCTAAGACCACAATTGTACCTTTAAAGATTGACTACCTCTTTCAATAGTCTTTCAGTAGTCATGTATGGCTGCGAGAGTTGGACTATAAGGAAGGCCGAGCGCCGAAGAATAGATTCTTTTGAACTATGGTGCTGGAGAAGACTCTTGAGAGTCCCTTGGACTGCAAGAAGATCAAATCAGTCAATCCTAAAAGAAATCAACCCTGACTGTTCCCTGGAAGGCCAGATCATGAAACTGAAGCTCAAATACTTTGGCCACCAAATGAGAAGGGAGCACTCACTGGAGAAGACCCTGATGCTGGGAAAGATCGAAGGTCAAAGAAAACGGGGACGGCAAAGGATGAGATGGTTAGACAGTGTCATCGATGCAAAGAACATGAAATTGAGCAAACTTCAGAGGACGGTGGAAGACAGGAGGGCCTGGCGGGATCTGGTCCATGGGGTCGCAAAGAGTCGGACTCGACTGTGTGACTGAACAACAACAAAAATAGGCAGGTATATAGATAGTCAGGTAAATAGGCTTGCCAGCCTCCAGGTGGAGGCTGGAGATCTCCTGGTATTACAGCTGGTCTCCAGATGACAGAGATCAGTTCCCCTGGAGAAAATGCCTGTTTTGGAAGGTGGACTGTTTGGAATTATATCCTACTGAGGTCCCTCCCCTCCCCAAACATCACCATCCTCAAGCTCCACCCCTATAATCTCCAGGTATTTTCCAACCAAGAGCTGGCAACCTTACATAAAGTCACCCCCCCCCCCCCGGCTGTTTGCTAGGGTTCGTAGGCAATAGTTCTTTTCTGTTTTGTGGACTCAGACCATGAATAAGGACAGAAGTAAACAACCATGAGATGGGAACCTCACAAGAAAACAGAGTCTTCTCTAAACTATAATAGGGCCAAGTTTCACTCATACTCAGGTATGTACAAATGACCCAGATACGTACACATGACAGGAAAAAGCCTGTGTGGTAAAGGAAATGGCGAAACTCAAGGTCTGCAATCCATCCTAGGCCACCCCCTCAAGTAATAAGTCCTGCTGTGCTTGATCGATCTTGTGCTGAATAAACCAGTTTCGAATCAGGCTTCAGGCTTTCTAAAATACCATGACAGTAGTAATTCTGAAAACTACTGCCAGAAAGTTACAGAATGTCTATGCAAAAATATTTTCCTTTCTCTAGCTGCTGGTACAGTAACAAAAAATGATGGTGGGGATTTCTTTATTGAAAATGAGGGTACTATAAAGTTGCCTTGGCTACATTCCACTGTAATGACAAATTATGACTTGGTGGTCTTGTACGCTCCACTCCTTTTGCATTTGACTTTACACGTTAGTTAACCATTTCTGCATTCTGAGCAAATGATAGGTTTGCTCTTACATCCAAACCACAAGTGATGGATGGTTTGTTCTGCTGCCTCCAAACCAGGATGAAACTCCTTGAGAATATGGAAGCGATTAACTTCTGATCCACAAATGGGTAGAGATGGAGCGTGTAAACCTAAGGACTTCCTTGTTTCTGTAACTGTAAAAGTGGTGTCTGAGTACCAACATTAGGATACCGTGTCCACTTCTGGTTATATGTGAGCAAGGATATTGCCAGTGCCTAGCCGCAGAACCATTATTCAAACTGGGCTTCATCTTCAAATATATGCACTAAATAATCTCGGTTAGCAAGCAACCACTTCGGGTTCCTTTGGCGGGAAAGACAGGTTAAAGGCTAAACATACGAACAAAACCCCCAAGGTGACAGAAGGCCTCAATGTCCTTCTGTTTACATATTGAACTCCTGTTAGCAAGGACTGTGTTACGCAATTTGAACCTTTTAAATTGCACTCTTTTTTTTTTTTTGCATCCTGTATTGGTTATAGATAAAGTGTACAAAAATGCTCCTATTGGTCTGATCATGTCTTCTGCTACCCTGTCGATGAACGTTACATAACTTTTCTTTTTAAAAGATGAATAAATTGTTATATAACTCTCAGGCTCTTCCTGCTTTTCCATGTGACTCACAATTCAAGAATGTTATTAGTCACAAGTTTAAAATGCTGACCTGTTGAAATCAACAGTCCTGATATTTTTTTCATTTGCAAATTATTGTTCTCAGATTATCCAAGGGTTGTTATGCTGAACGCTTCTGCTTTAAATGAACAAATGACTGTGGAATGGCAAACATCAGATTCAGATATACACAGCTATGTTGTAGAATGGTACGATGTGTTAGAGATGAATGCATCTGAAAGGTCATGGCATTACGTAAGAGATGCCACCAAGTGGACATTTCAGAAAGGTAAGTTTTAGTTCTTGGCAACGTCTGTAGGGTGGAACACATTTTATTTACAGTCTTGATTTTTATTGTTATTAACAGCCTCATTCTTCTGCCTTTCCTTTGGTTAAAAATATACATCGTGCTGAGATATTTTTCACTCAGGAATTACTAGTGTGGTCCCTGCATTGGTGTGCTTAGTGCTGTTTGCAGGTATCCTTGAGTAATAAGCATCAAAGAGGACAGGGCTGTTCTCTGGTGCTACAGTTCTTCAGGCGAAGGTTGGTTGAATTATTGTCGAGTGTTTGTTTGAGAGATCCTGATCATAGGGGAAGATACAGGTGTGGGGGTTTGTTTTATTTTTAGTATTATCTGCTTAGAGGAAAGCCAGAAGTTGATATCAGTTAGAGAAACATTTGAAGCAGTTTTGCAATTCTTCGAGTTGGAAAGAAAGCTAGTCTAGAGAGGGAGGAAGCATTCAGTCCCTTAGCCTGTCCTTCTCTGCCATTGCCGCATGTGCTGTTCTGCATGTGTGACTCTCTCATGCTGACCCCTCCCTTTCCCCACCCTACATGTGCACAGAGCAGAGGATGGACCGGATTGCCCTCAAGGTTATTGGAGGCAAGGCCATGCATTTGGAAGCTTTGTGCAGTGCCCCTTTGTTCAGTTTTCCAACCCATTCCTTCTCTTGGGTCCCAACTAGTTAGGGAACAAAATGAGTTTGTAAGTATTTTAAATAAACAAATACAGCAGTCCGGTTTGGGAGCAGGATGCTCCATTCGAGTCTTGGCAGTCTCATGTGCAGCCTACTTTTAAGTGTGTAGACTTTCTCTTCAAACATTTCCTGGAAAACATGGTTCTGCACAGGCATCCCTTTGGCTGGATGGGGGGTGCTAATTTGTGTGGGTGGGTGCTCTCTGGGAATAATGGGGCAGCGTTGAGAGTACTTGTGTAATGCAGTGAAACAGAAGGAGGGTTGCACAAGGGGCTCAGCTGTAGAGGGGCATTCACTGTCAGAGGGAGATAATGTGTTTTAAGTTTTTGCTACATTTGAAAATGTTTAGTGCAGACGATGGAGCTTTGAAGTTGTATAAATCTTTGCTGGAATCAGACTGGTCGTTGCAGATTTCTAAGTGGTGTAATGGGTGGGGCAGGTGTGGGATTGCTCCTGCAGAGTTCTTACTCTGTGTTTGCTTGGGTAGTATCTGTTGTAAATAGTCAAAAAATTGTTTAATACTCAGACTATTTGATGGATCTTGCTCTATTGGAAAGAAGAGATTTCTTTGCTTTTTAAAAATACTTTATTCTAAGGGAAAAGGTACACGGGATTGCTACAAATTAACAAAACACTAAGAGCTACATTTCTAAGCTTCCTATACTGAAGACAAGCACACACGTAATGGTGGAGATTTCCTCCTTCTTCTTGACCCCTAGAAAGGAAGTCACCTGGAACAAATGACCAATCTGCATCAAAATAGAAGTTACTTTTCCCGGGCAAATCCCCCATTGGCTTAGTGCCAGGTATCCCTTCCAGGTCAGTCTAAACAATAGCAAACTAGGAATACAAGTTAACCCTATAATGACTGAATCAGACCTTGTAAACACATACATTTCCAACAGTATCTGCCACCAGGTTCACCATTATTTCAGTTTCATGTGTTACCCTCAGACTCTCCATCAGGTGTCAGTTCCGCTCAAGGAGAATAAAGTACACAGATATATTTATTATTTATTTTATACATATGTTAATGAGTGGTATGAGAGCAATTCTTTCCCATTGTTGCAGAACAAGAATTCTTGGCTCATGTGGAGTTGGATTAGAGACTGTCACAAAGTGTTCATTTCAAATTCTCAAGAGTTTATTGAGCATGCATGCGTATAAGGAAAGGGAAAAGGGAATGAAGTTTCAAAAGAAAATTGAGTTTCTAGCTAGGGCAGGCATTAACCTTGTCATTCTTAGAATACTTACGAAGAGTATTTCCCTCTTTTCCCCAACTCTTTCCAGGGTTTCAAGAGGATTTGACCAACCAAGTCAGGGGGTAGAAGCAGTTTTTCCTACCTAGGAGGGTTAGAGTCCATAGCAACATTTTTTCCAGGATTAAGCAGGGGTTGTACTTGGTTGGGCACTTAGGTGTGCAAAACCCTGACCTGATTTTGGAAATGTGTGTAAAAAAGTGCTGATTTGGACCAGCTGCATCTAGTTGGGCAATCAGTTGTTGATGGATGTTTTATACAATATGGTGGGGGAAAGGTATGTGTCCAGTTCCTCCAGCTTGGGGATGGTGGCCAGAACTGTAGCACCCTCCAGCATTCTTTTCTTCCCTGGCAAGGTCTTAGGAGGGCCTTTGACTGGCGGAGAGGAAGGGTTTTTGCTTCCACCCAGTTCCCTCTCTTTCTGGCCTGCTCACATCCTCCACCCTTGCAGTCTAGGGAGTGGTTGAGCCCTTGCTCCCCAGCCATTCCTGTGGCTGCCTTTCGAACAGTTCTCTGGGAGACGGACATCTCCAACTTCTCCCTCTTCCTTCAGTCAAGGGGCTAGATGCTGGAGACTGGCAGGAGCCAGGGCCAATGAGGCTTCTTCCTGGGTCTTGATACACCTTGCCTTACTCCCTGGCCTCCTCTAAAGGAGTTTGTCTTCAGCTTCAACTGGGACTGCCTTTCCCCTTTGCCCTCTCACCAGGTTGTTAGCCAAATTGCCTTATTTATTAAAAAATGCGGGGAATTATGAATATTAAATGGCAATAGGCATTAAATATAGGATCAGGCCTGTGTATACAGGAGTTTGATTTCCCAGTCCCAGAAATAAACACAGAGGCTGGATTACTAAAGCAGTGATTTCTTTACTGAAGGATTCTTAAACATACAAGCATTCACACACACAATACAGAACAAAGAAAGCAGAGGTGATTGATAGCTAATAGAAGGGTCCGTTATGGGGTGATACTACCTGTCCAGACATGCAGAGGTCCATGAAGAAGGGATTATGGCCTAAACCCAGAGGTTTAGGGGTGGACTGCTAGTTGGCATCAGGGCAAGGCACACAGTCTGAGGCCATGTGCCTGGACAGTTATAGACATTGGAAAACAATGCAGACCAATGGAAGGCCTTGGGGGCTGGTCTCAGGTGAGAACAATAGATTACCTGGACCAATGATGAGACCCGGGGTGCATGACATCAACAAGGCACTCTCCCCTATATCCTTGTCTGGGCTCGCTGGAGTCCCACGATGCCTCCTCTGTTATTGCCATGGCCCTGGGATCCGTTGGGCCTGGCTGCTGGCTCCTGCAGGGCCTTTCTTGCTGCAGCTGGCCCTGGGCCACTTCCAACTGAGTGGATAAGTGCAGGGACACCACCTCCTGACAACACCATAAAATGAAGTTTCTAATGGAGTGCAAAGTGATTATTCTGGTGTTTTGTTGTGCTGCCTTTCATCGCTGTATGAGTACATAATGCTTATGTATAGTGTGTTTGGGTATATAATATGCCATGCTGAAAGAGCCATGATCTCGAAAGAGCCATAATCATGTGTTTCTGTTTTGTTCTTTCCAGGAGCCTTCGAACAATATAAATGTTACAACATCTCGGTGTACCCTGTGTATAAAGATGAAATAAAAGCTCCAAGTTCCATAAGGACCTACTTTAAGCAAGGGCGTATGTATAAGTGGTTATGACAGTCCTGTAATGAATTCATTCTGTTAATAGAATCTGCCCGAGCTGTGGACTCCTGAGGATTTGCAGGGAACATCTCATTTCCCCCTGTATCCCCCTTCCCAGTTCTTCTTTCTCTCCCTCTGGCAGCCCCCTGCTTGATGTCACTCAGTAGTAATGTCATTGGGCAGGGCACGTTGCAGGGGACGCTCTATCATTTAAGGAAAACTCTATGGTTGTTCCTTAAATGATTGACCCCCCCCCCTGCAACATCCCTGCGCGATGTCACCTCTGGGTGATGTCATTGCGCCGATTGCATTGCCACAAACAGGGTGCTTTGGGGGTGGAGTTCCCCCTGCCGGCCAAATCTGGGCTGGTGGATCTGGGGGCCCAAAAGCAAGCAAACCCCTTCCCCCATCAGGGGAATGGCAGCCTTACTTTTTCTGCTCTCCTCTTTTCAGCTTCCCTTTTTTCTTTCCCCTTTCTGTACTGCTTCCCTCCCTCTCATTTTTTTTCTTTTTTCAGTCTCCTCTGCCTTTGATAGAAAGTGAAACTTGAAAGGCTCAGCAATATTGTTGTGGTTGCCTAGCAACCCCCAAAATTGCCACTGAGATCTCAGTACATAGTCTAATGAAATCTCTTTGGGCGTTCTTCTCTTCCAACTATACATATCGCTTCTATTATTTGGGTTTTTTTGACCATCTAATTTTTAAATTTTGAATTTTTCTGCAAACCTAGGATTGTAGACCCCCCCATTTTTGTATCTGGATCCATTTTGTGGATTTTTATATCTACAGTCTAGGTCCTGGTTCAGAATTAGATATGATGATGATGATATGCTTGGGAACGTAATTATCAGGAAGCAGCTGTAATACAAAAAATTGTGCTTAGTCCTTTATGTCTGTTATTTCCATGTTTCTATGATCCCTCCTGCTGCTTCTCTTAGAAAGATGAGAATGAAGGGCCACACCAGTTGGAGCAAATAAACAAACCAATGGTGCAGTGGGAAGAAAAGCTTTATTCCAAATATCGATACCCCTGTGTGTTTTGTGTCAAGGTTCTGTAAAACAAACACAATAGTGCTTCTACTGACCCAGCACACATGTCCATGTGTGCAAAATGCAGTTAAAGTGGTTGAGGTCTGGTAGGCTGCTTCCCTAGATGGAATGGCTGTTTGCCTCACCTGAGTAGGTGGGTGATTAACTGCAGGAACAAAGACTGACATAAAAGGCACTGTTTTCTTTCTTATCATTGAAGAAAGTACTTTGGTAAGATCTAGCAGAGTGTTAGATCTCCTGACTTGCATGGTATGAAACCACAGGTTTGACTTGTGAAATATCAGCTAAACGTTTAGCACCACTGCTTAGTAAAGGGGCATGTCAAAATAATTCAAGTTTTTAAGTGTTTTTTAATGTGTGTGTACTTGATTTAGGTCCCTCAGACGGCCCTGTTGCAGAAGTAGAGAATGTCGATAAAAATGAGGCTACCATAAAGTGGAAGGAAATTGAAAAAGGGAAAGCAAATGGTGATATTATTAACTACACTATATTCTACATAACAGAAGGTGGGAAAGAGATAGGTATGTATACACATGTGAAGCAGAATATACAGACACCATCTAACACTATTCTGTTAAGAATGTTTTGACGCTAGTGTGTGGTTTCTGAGAGTCCGAGATGGCACTCTAAAGTGAGGCATTGAAGTAGAATAGCTATCAAACCTAGCATCTAGTTTTATTTATCTGGATTTGATTTAGCACAGGCATGTCCAACTTCGGACAGGTAGTGATCTATTTTTTACGGCCAAGAGTGCCGGTGATCTACCACCATGAAAATAAAGTTTCAAATTAGTTTCAAATTAGATTTTAACCCACTAAAGTCGGGTTCCACCGCCCCGCCCCCCCATTTATAATGCACCTTCTGTCAGGAGACCAAGTGGGGCTGGTGATCTACCTCTGACCCCTCCGCGATCTACTGGTAGATCACGATCTACCTGTTGGACATACCTGATTTAGCAGATCCTTTTAGCTGGAGGTGCCAGGGGTTAATCCTGAGACCTTCTGCATGCAAAACAGAGACTCTGGCAACTGATGTAATGAGATTAACAAAATATTAAAAATGAATTTGATACCAAAATTGGCTTTATTATGTTTATTTATTTATTATTACATTTATTTATAGAGAAAAGTAAAAAATTTGGCATGCAGACCTTTAATAAAAATTCCCTCTACTAGCACCATGATCCATTGTATCTGAGCACCGGAAATCTGTAACAAAAATTACGGTCAGCATGTGGCATGAACATCTTTGTAAAACAGCTCTATTACTAAAATTAAGTCTCCAAATTAGATTGGTAAAAAACCCCAAACAATTGCTGATGCTTTCTTTATTTTTGGAACCTATTTATATCTTGTGTCAACTCATATTCTACAACTCATTATCTTTAATCAAGTGCCAAGAACCTATGGAGAGATGTAATTTAATATAACCACATCAAGTTAAGTTTGAGTCCAGTGGCACCCTTAAGACCAACAAAGTTTAATTCTGGGCATAAGCTTTTGTGTAGATGCTTATAGTCAGAATGAAACTTTGTTGGTCTTAAACTGGACTCAAACTTTGTTCTTTTGTTTCAGACCAGCACGGCTACCCACCTTAATCACGTTAGGCTGTAAAACGAATTTTAGAGCCATCTCCTTACTTCTCCTTTCTGCCTCTCTTCTCCTTGTTATCTATTACTGTCTGCATTTAATACATAATTTGTCTGTATTTAATACATAATTTGAATGCAATTTTTTTTTAAAGCAGCAGATGCATATTTTTAAAAAGCAGCAGATGCATATTTTGCATTCTACCTGAAAAGAATTTACTGAAAGCGCTTCCATTGTATGGGTATATACAGAATTTCCTCCTCTTTTTTTTTTTTTGGTTTGTTCTGTAGTGTTATGTAGCATATGCTGCCCTCTATTGTTGATTAGTGGTATAAGGGCAGCTTTGTAGCAAAAGTGACTTTGGGGGGTTTCTTTGAGTTCAAAGGAATTGTATAAATTCTACTGTGTCTTAGATTAGCTTAACAGTTAATGCTAAAAAATTTTTCATTTTAGGAAAGACGGTGAATGCTAGTCTGCTACAATACCGACTAAAGTCCTTGCAAGCTAATGTCCAGTACACAGCTTATGTTATGGCAAGCACCATTGCTGGTGGAACCAAGGGGAACGATGTCACTTTCATCACCAACCGACTTAGTACGTTGCTCTGTGTAAATTGCTTTTCCCTTAATGGATCATTTTAATGTGTGCTGAATTAGGCCTTGGAGAAGATGGTGCTGGTTTCTTATAGTGAGTTAACTTTGAGCAAAAGCCATAGAACCTCAAGCTAAACATGAACCTGCAGTGCGATGTGGCTGTGAAGAAAGCTAATGCAATCTTAGGATGTATAAACAGAAGCATTGTGTCCAGATCAAGGGAGGTGGTAGTTCCACTCTATTCTGCTATGGTCAGGCCTCACCTGGAGTACTGTGTCCAGTTTTGGGCACCACATGTTAGGAAGGATGTTGACAAGCTCGAGCGTGCCCAGAAGAGGGCAACCAGGATGGTGAGAGGGTTGGAATCCAAGTCTTATGAGGAAAGGCTGAAACAGTTGGGTACGCTTAGCCTGGGAAAGAGAAGGCTTAGAGGGGACATGATTGCAGTCTTCAAGTATTTGAAGGGCTGGCATGTAGAAGATGGAGCCGATCTATTCTCTCTTGCTCCGGATTGCAAGACTAGATCTAATGGGTGGAAATTACAAGCGAGTCGTTACCAGCTAAATATCAGGAGAAACTTCCTAACTGTAAGAGTGGTTGAGCAGTGGAACAGTCTGCCTTCGGAGGGGGTGGATGTTCCTTCACTGGACGTTTTCAAGTGGAGGCTGGACGACCATCTTTCGGGTATGTTGTAGGTATGTAGGGCTATCTTTCGGCTATGCTCCTGCAGAGTGCAGGGGGTTGGACTAGATGACCCGCAAGGTCCCTTCCAACTCTAACATTCTATGATTCTATCATTCTGTTGGGTGAAAAATCTCTCTGGCTGATGAACATTAGTATGAAATCTGTGTCTATTTCCACAGAGCTAACTGAGGTATATCACGTTTACCATTTTACAGCTTAAGAAGGCCCTCACAGATATTCCTCTGGCTAAGAGTTGGTACATGTTGTTATCTCTGAGAAGCAACGTGGGGTACTGTTTAGTTGCTCCCAGTTTGGTACAGTCAGGCTTGGATGGCAACTAGGGATGCTCAAACACCAGCCGGTTCAGTTCACGTCCTGCTCACCAGTCAGGCAGAAGATTTTTCAATTGTTGGTCCCACTGCCAGAGCCAGTTTGGTGCAGGCCCGTAGCTCACGTGGGGCCCACATGGCCCGGCCTCCCGTGGGTTTTGTGGGCCCCTCCCCCGATCCTCTGCTCCCCCTCCCCCCCGGCCCGAAGATGATGAGAGGCTGGTGGCGGCAGCACTGGAGGCCGAGGCGGCATCAGGGGGCTTGAGGGGCACGGTGGCCTCCTCTCCTCCTCCTCCCCTTCCTCGCCATGCCCAGGTGGGTTTGTGGACGGCCCAGCAGGCGGGCTGTGGCTGTTCCCGGTGGGCTGGGGGGTGGAGGAGGGGAAGCGGGAGCTAGGTCTTCTTCACACACAACTAACCCCATTTCCCCTCCCTGAAAGTCCACACCGCCTCCCCGCCGTCCAATCGCCCCTGTTTGCGTGTCAGCTTGTCTCACAGCTTCACTCTTATTAAAAGTACCGTTTCTTCCCGCGGCTCCCTCCCCGCAAGGTCAAGCCGGCGCCCCAGCTGAGCCTCCTCTAACCCAATCGGCGTAGGCGGGGGTACGCGGGCGGGATCCGGTCGAAGCGGAGCCTGCGTGGGCCCCCTGCCTGTCTGGAAGCCACCGCGGGCTCCTTCTGATTCAATTCCACGCTGCCTGACCCCGGCCTGCCGGCCGGAGCGGCAGCACTTCTCTTCACAACTCGCACCAATTACAGAGGTATGAAAATGGACTGCTTCCCATTCGGAGAGGCGAGCGCGCTTTCCAACGGGGCGCAGCAGTTTGCCGGTGAGAGGCGGCGCAGGCAGCCCTCACTTGCAACAGAGAAGCGGCTGCATTTAGACGGGACTCTTCCTCGGAGCCGGTGAGGTGTTTCCCCTTGTATGGTCGTGGCCCCGCCCAGCGTGTCCGGCGTCATTACGTCACTTCAGGGTGATGTGCATGCGGCGCGCGGGCGCACGCACACACTCCGGCCCCTCCACTTTCCCCAGGGCCCCCCCACTAGAAAGGTCCTAGCTACAGGCCTCGGGCCTGGTTTGGTGTAGTGGTTAAGTGCACGGATTCTAATCTGGGAGAACTGGGTTTGATTCCCCACTCCTCCACTTGCACCTGGCTGGATGACCTTGGGCAAGCCGTAGCTCTGATAAGAGCTGTTCTTGAAAAAGAGCAGTTTCTGTCAGAGCTCTCTCAGCCCCACCTACCTCACAGGGTGTCTGTTGTGGGGAGGGGAAGGGAAAGGAGTTTGTAAGCTGCTCTGAGACTCCTTTGGGTAGTGAAGGGCGGGGTATAAATCCAATCTCCTCTTCTTCTTCTTCCGCTGACATCCTGTTTGTGGCTGTTTCTGTAGGCCTTCTCAGCACATTACAGCATGATTGACCTTCATGCATATGTATAACCACACAGTTCAATGGAGTTCTTCGCCCCCCCCCCCCCAGTCATTGCTGCATACTGCTTCACTCTGCAGTCAAAACACAGAGTTAAATCAGTCATACAAACTGTCAGCAAATCAATGCTTTAAAAAAGTTCTAGGGTCCACTGTTCCTTTTTGCATTCCTTATTGGTGGTAATGGTTACAGGTTTGCTTGAAATGGGAGGGTTGTTGTGCATGTGTGTTTTTGCAAAGCACCATGGGAGTAGTAGTCCCCCTCATATCTACTTTTCACATCTTAAAAAATAAAGTTAAAAAAAAAATTAAATTATGTGAAACTTGACAAAAAGGAAAAGGATATCTTTGGAATTGGTTCACCCTCATTGCAGCCATTGAACAGTAAATTTGACTGTTGAATGTGTACAGGCAGAGCACCGCACAGAATGAACTTTTCTGGGGATTTGTGATGCCATGGAGGAAAACCAAATCACACAAACAAATTCTAACTCTGAAACAGATTCAAAAGAGAAACCACACCACACAGATTCCCATGTGGTGTGGCAAGGATAGAGTTGCTCTGCAAGCAGTTATTGAACATATGCAGGGGTAATTTCCTGCAGGAGCGCACAGGAGTGGAGCTCCGGCAGTAAGGAGCCTAGGGGGCGGGCACATGCAACAAGCCCCACCCCCTGCTTCCAGCAGCCCTCAGTCAGGCCACGAGAAACAAGAAGCAGCCAGGTAAGTTGCAGAGGGCTCCCCCTGCCCGCCTTCAAGCTCTCCCTCCTCTGTGAGGGCAGATCTGCGCGTTCCCCCCCCCCATAGCTAGCAATCCAAAACAGTCCAGTGGAGCCTGAGTGGTGGGTGTTGCCTTCTGACACACTTCCGGTGATGTCAGGGGGTGTGGCATATGCAAATAAGTTATGCTAATAAGTTATGCTAATGAGCTCCTGCACCTCTTTTTCTACGAAATGACCCCTGAACATATGAACACAGTGACATCTGTGTGGATGGTTGCACTTAGGAAGTGACACATTTCAACACCCCCCTCCCCATTTCTATGTATGCATAAAAAGTGCAAAACATGAGACCTTGGGTAAATTTGATCCTGCATCTCATATACGACATGGTTGTAGTGAGGATGAAATGGAGGAGAGGAGAGTGATGCAAGCTGCTTTGGGTCCCCACTGGGGAAAAAGGCGGGGTATAAATAAAGTAAGTAAATAAATATTTACTGTCCCATATTCATTTCCATGCATCACTTTGAATTATATATATATATATTTTGGTTCCCCGAAGGGGAATTTTTTATTTGCATTTCTATAAAACTACAACAGAAATTGGGGAGGGAAGATCTACAATCTATAAAAAGGTAAAGGTTCCCTTGCTCAAAAGCCAGTCGAGTCTGACTCTAGGGTTGCGGTGCTCATCTCCATTTCAAAGCCGAAGAACCAGCGCTCTCCGAAGACGTTTCCATGGTCATGTGGCCGGCATGACTAAACACGAAGGCGCACGGAACGCTGTTACCTTCCCACTGAAGTGGTACCTATTTATCTACTTGCAATTTCTTGCTTTCGAACTGCTAAGTTGGCAGGAGCTGGAACTAGAGACGGGAGCTTACTCCGTCATGCGGCACCCGGGTCTCAAACTGCTGAACTACCGACCTTCCACAGCCTGCAGTTCAGCATCTTAACCACTTGAGCCACCGCAGCTCCCTACAATCTATAGGAGAAAGTAAAAAAAACCTAACTAAAAACCCAAGTATGGAGGTTTTACAATGCTTAAAACTCTATGTTTTCCCCTCAAATGGCTGTGGCCCCGCCCCCAGCGTGCCTGGCGTCATGACGTCACTTCCCTGTGACGTGCACGTGGGGGTGGGGTTTCCCCCGGGGCCTGATTTCGCGGGGGCGGAAATCGGGCCTCCAAAGCGGGGGGAAATCCACCCCCCGGGGGGACTTGGCAGCCCTAGGGACTGATCAAATTGTGGCAATGGACTGTAGCGGAGAGTTTTTCTGAAAGAAAGCTGAGCGTTTAAACAGACCTTAGAGACATAGAGTTTTCCCCTCAAATGGCTGTGGCCCCGCCCCCAGCGTGCCCGGCGTCATGACATCACTTCCCTGTGACGTGCATGCAGCGCGTGTGCGCTCCGCGAGCCACCCCAGAGTCCCCCGCCGGCGAGGTAAGTCTGATTTGGCAACCCTATCGGTCCCTCCACCTGTGCTTTCACATTTGCTTAAAACGTCGGGAGATAGGGCGTCCCCTACCCCCCTCCATTTATACGCTTATAGTAGGGGGACTTCACATCTAGGCTTTGGTGTCTCGTTTCAACGGCAACTCACTCATCAATCCTTGAATCAATCCACCAGGTCCTGAGACGGCCCCTGGGATCACGCCAGGCAGAGAAAATTGCTAAACCTCCAAATGTTTGTCCCGATGGTCGCTTCTAATCCAATGCTGGGAATCAGGGCAGGACCTTCAGGGCAGTGAATAGCCCCCCTGTACCGGCTACCAGCCGGAGGTAGGGCTCTCCAAAGCCCCCTGGCTAGAAGCCCATTGCACAATCACGCTCCCTCCTAATCCCCGATTCATGGCACACGTCTCTTGGAGGAGCCAAGGGATGCAGCCATCGTTGAAGCGCCAAAACCGGAAGCTCCATCACTCTGAATTATAGAAGCACAAGCAAGGGACCCACAATGACTTGTGGGGAGCATCTCATTTTCTTCACTCCTACTATTTCTTCTTTTCCTTCCCCAAAAGCCCCTAAAGACTCTCTCTCCGCTTCCTGCTTCCTGCTCTCCTTCCCAGCTACAGCCAGTCTACTTTTATCTGTTCCTCTGTCTTCAGGCTTCCCTCCTTCCCACTCCCTGGCAGTCTCTCTCTGGGAAGAGTCTGGCTGAGTTGCATGGTGACAACCTCTGGGTCAGCCCAGTTACACAGTGCTGGCCTGGCTGGGCCAAGCCCATTTGTTTGGGTAGTGAGTCTCCAGTGGTTGCCACAGGGCCTGTCTTCAGCAACCACTCATCCTTCAGGAAACATGACAGGGTGGGTGGACAGGGCTTTTCAGGGTTGTTTTGGCCCCAGGGCTTTGTTTTATAGAAACCAAGGCTTAGAAAGCTCAGCAATATTGTCGTGGTTGCCTAGTAACCTCCAAAGTGGCTACTGAGATCTTGACATTCTTTTCTTAAGTGTACATGTGTAGTTTCTGTTATTTTTGTGTTTTTTAAAATTCCCTGATGTATTTAATTCTCTGATGTATTTAGATTTAATTTTTTTCTGCCAACCTGGGCTTTTTTTAGATTTGTAGAGAAATGCCACATCTGTCCTTCATTTCGTGGATCTATTGAAGAGAAGAGAAGAGATTGGATTTATACCCTACCCTTCACTACCCAAAGGAGTCTCAGTGGCTTACAAACTCCTTTCCCTCTCCACACAATAGACATCCTGTGAGGTAGGTGGGGCTGAGAGAGCTCTGACAGAAACTGCTCTTTTTCAAGAACAGTTGTGCCAGAGCTATGGCTTGCCCAAGGTCATCCAGCAGGTGCAAGTGGAGGAGTAGGGAATCAAACCCGGTTCTCCCAGATTAGAGTCCACGCACTGAACCACTACACCAAACTGGCTTCCCCACCAAACCAGCTTCCCTACTGATCCATACGCTATGGCCTGGTTAGGAATTAGATCTATAATAGTAAAATGCACATCTGCAAATATGCTCAAGAAAAAAAAATCTGGGACATCAAATACCTGAATATTGTTATACTGCATTTCTTACGAATTTTTTCTTTAGAACACGTCGGCCGTTAACTGAGTTGATTGTATGTACAAAACAAATTTCACCTTTTTGTGCAGTTCTCATTGGAGAAATCATGTCTATTAATGTTCTTATTGAGCTCAGTAGATTTCTGGTGTAGAAATAGGATAATTGCACTAATTTACTTCCTTCTTTGACCACCGTCCTAAATGCAGATCCTTCTGTATGAGTCTCATTGATGTTTTAATATTATTTTCTGTTTTCTCTTCCCCCTCCTCTAGGTCTAGTAGAAATAGTCCTTATAAATGTCTTTGCTGGACTGTTAATCCTGTGCCTGTTAATTTTTGGGTTATTGTGGGCCCTGAAAAAACGCATGTGAGTAAATGTTTTACAGCAGTCCTTTACGGGGGGGGACGGGGGACGGGCAAGGCATTCTTTGCTATGTAAGCACAGTAAAATAGAACCTTCTTGTGCCAGTCTGTACCAGAAGAATTAACCAAAAGAAAAGCAGAGGCCCTTGGTGAGCAGGTAATTCTTCTGATGGTTTGGTACAAAATGTACACATTATCCTAAAGCACTATTGGGTTCTCCTTGATAGTTGCCAACAAATTCCATTTTTAGCTAACTAAAACCTTTTGTTTGCTTGTGTGTCCCCCCCCCCCCCGGCAGGTTAAAAAGGATTTTCTGGCCGAAAATACCACATCCTAAGTTACCTGAGATGAACCAGGACAATCTGGTAATGACTGCATTCAGAAATGATTTTTGATTAAATTTCTGTCAATTTCTGTCCTACAGCCAGAGATTTCACTAGAAAGAACTTTCTGCGGCTGGCAGGGGTGGTTGAGCCTAGATTTCATGATGGGACATGTGTGAGCCTGTGAACATTAACCATGTGCATTTGTAATAACATTAGCGGAGAAGAATGTTAAAGACTCCTAATTTGTAGGTAGTTTCCTTTCACAATAACTTTGTGAGGTAACCTCTGCAGTTCCCATAGGTATTGTGAGGTAGTGCAACATTCCTCTAGTTAGTAGCTGAGTAGGGATTTTGTATCAGATACTGCCAGGTATAATAATAATTATAATAATACCTTTCGATTTATTGATCGCTCAATCCGGCGGAGCTGCTGGCTCTGAGCGATTTACAGTTACACGGTTTCACACAAGGGACTTACAATTTCATAGGGGTAAGGGAGGACAACATATAATTCTTTAAATCGCACACATTTTGCAGCCGATGGGGATTTTTGTTCAGCTGTAGGCTTCAGACGTGTTCCAGAGGCATTCACTTTTCGGCTTGGCTTGATGACGTTGGTTCTTCCTGGGCTGCTTTGAATCGTAGCGCCGCACTGCCACCACCTGGCCGGATTGGCCCATTACAGGCTTCTTAATGCTGAAGAGGTCTTTTTATCAGGCTTCCGAGCTTACGAGCTGGGCATTCCATTTCGCCGGCTAACACCTCCCCTACGGGGGTTTAGTGTGCCCACCCTCTCTAAGGAGTGGTACCCATTTTATCTACTCACTAAAGCTTTCGAACCGTTGGGTGGACGGCGAGCTGGGGACAAGGCTGGTAGCTTACACCAGCACGGGGCTAGAACTGACAGCAGCTCTGTTCAGCTCAGATGTTAACCAGAGTATAAATCCTCTGTGCCACCGGTGTATTGTGTATTGTGCAGCCACTAACATTCACACTTTACTACTTGCTGCATTATAGGGATAACAATAACTTGTGTACAAGCCTGATGAACGAGTCACAGAGAGAGTGGCTTGTATCCCACCACCTATACATGAAGGACACCCAGAGCATTCCTGTGTTCCTCTCTGTTCCTGCAGCCTCTTTCTGACCCACAGGAAGATCATTCCTGGGGTTGCAAGACATGTTTGCAGGATTAGCTGAGTGTGGAGGGACAAGGGGATGAAATTGCCCCCCCTTCAGTGGAGGAATAATTTCAGACACTTGTTGCGCTTCACTTTTCACAACAAAATACTCTAGAAGTATCTGGATCGTAACTCTGCACAGGTACAAAACCCATCAGTGTGAATGTACAGCTCAAAGAATAAGAATTACAGGTAACCAGTTGGGGGGGGGGTTGTGTACAGATGGTTGGATAGAAGCCAATGGGTTGCATCCTGCCAACTTTTTTGTTCGGTTTTGTCCTATTCACCTCCATACTATAGCCCCTTGTCCCGCATGCATTTTGTCCGTTCAGGTCCTATGATCCCCAACATTGCTTTTTTGGGTGGTCACAGAGGACCACTTCTCCCTTTTTACCAGCAGAAAAGCTGTTTGGCTGCAACTCGACATATGTGAAGTGCTTCGAATACCCTAAAGCTAATCTACTATTACTAGTGCTCCTCACTTTTTCTATAATCCACAGAAAAGTTACAGAGGTAGCCTGAGGCTTGCAGGTTGAAAATGTTAAGAAGCTGATTTATTGATCTTAGAACCAAGTAGGGGAAAAGAGAATGTCAGTCACAGCACTGGTGTGATTGGCCTCTTATTTATATCATATTTATCCCAGACTCATGCAGGCAATGTTTGTCTTACTGAAAACATGCAGCAAAGACTACGGGCTCATAGTCTTTTACCTTGATGTTTCCAGTATGTAATTTATGCATATACTTCCCTCTGCATACAGACTGAAATAAGTAAGAACTGCACATTTAGTTTTCCACTGGTGGAACCCAAGAGAAGTTTACGTTTACTGTTGCGTGGAATTTCTTTCCCCAACAGGAAAAGCCATTGAAAGAACCACAGTCTGAGGAGAACACAGTCATCCCTGAGGTCATCAGTATTTTGAAAGTAGACGAAAATGACGAGTATCAGCTACTGAAGCTTGAGGAGTGCTTGGGACAGTCCAAGGTCACTACAGAAGATGCTGTTTGCCAGCATGAGGCTTCAGGCAGTGGAGAACACGAAGCTATGAAACTTCTCTTACAGACAGCGCCCTCCCCTAGTCAACATTTCAGGAGTCAACGACTTCCAGATCCAATGGTCCAACAGCCACTTTTACAAAAACCAGAAGAAAGCTCATCTGAAGACTCTCCGAATTCAAACTGTAAAGATGAGGAAAAACAAGATCAGACAAACGTGAAAGAAAAAACTGAATTCAACTCCTATTTAAAAAACTCTGTCTGTACAAGGGAGTTTCTGGTGTGCAAGGACTTGTCAGTCCCAAAGAAGAAAGAAAGAAAGAAAGAGACCACCCCCCCTTGTGTGTCAAGTGGCGACGGGCAACAATATGTGGCACTGGATGCCATTGTCCTGACTCAGCATTAGTGGAATCGCAGAGGACTTGAAGCGCTTTGGATCGGATTCCTGTTGACCTCGCAGACTAAAGAGAGAGTCACGACTGCTTCTTCAGATAAGTGTTTCCTGTGAACACTGGACTTCTGTCAAATATTTCATGGCTTTTCTGCTAGGTTTTGTGTTTCATCAGCAGAAAGGAAATCGTACTAATTTATTCCATTCCCCGCTGCTTGTGCAGACTGTTTGGAACGTACCCCTTTAAGGCAGCGGGTGCTGATCCCTCTCTCCTGGGGTCTCAAAGAAAGATGAGCGACCAGGGACCAGAGTGGACCGGGAAACTTTAAAATGCAGAACAGAACTGCTTTCTTTCTAACCTCCTTCTTGAAATATATAAATAGGCAGAGAGACATATCATCTATCTACCTCAAACATTTCATTTAACCCAGGGCAGTGAAGTGTCCTCCTTTGTCCACTTTCTACAAATCACCCTGCCAGACTTCCCCCACCTACTTGCTTCACTCCCGTTCCTTACTTCAGCATTTCACTTTTCACCTCCTTTCAGTCTTCACATACACTGTATGTTCTGCAGCGAGTACCTCTTATCCTCCTTCCCCGTTTCCTTCTCCTGTGCTGTCTCTAGCACCCGCCACACTAATCCCACTGATTTGCAAAGAGATGGCTCATGGGAAAGAAGGTGGAGTCAGCTCTTCTTCATGGAGGCCTCTTCCACAGAATCTCCACTTGTTACGTGTTCTTGCTTGTTTGGATGTACTCCGACTTGGAAAGTTAGATTCCAGATGAGGGGAGGGGGGGGGATTCTTTTGACAGATGGAAGGTTAGGTCTCATATTGCCTGTTGTATGCTTTTCAAGTGGGGATGCTTTCTCACCTAAGTGAGCCCTGCATGGGATGGTCCAGTATGCCTCCGGGGACTTTTCTGCCTGAGACGTGTTTGAACTGTGTGGCCTTTTCAAGCCACATAAAGGTTCTTCAGTTAGTTACATCCACTCAGAGGTTTTGGATGTTGAGCTGCCATTTGGATTTTTAGGGGCCCCAGCTGTCTGTAAATGTTAATCTGGACCAGACAGAGTAGTTGAGAAGAGAATGCAGTCAAGAGCCTGATGGATTCTAGGGAAGTTGTATATAAATGACGTTAGGAAACTATCTAATATTTTAAATGGTCTCCCATTTTCTCTTTCTGGCTGGTATCTCATGCCAGGATGCATATAGAGAGCGTTACAGTGGCAGCAGCATAGCAACATAGCACAAGTAAACACAATTTTAAGGACACATATATACGGCTTAGATACACACTCTCTCTCTCTCTCTCTGGTAAGGTAAAGGTAAAAGTTCCCTTGCTCGAAAGCAAGCCGAGTCCGACCCTAAGGTTGTGGTGCTCATCTCCGTTTCAAAGCCGAAGAGCCAGAGCTGTCCGAAGACATTTCGGTGGTCATGTGGCTGGCATGACTAAACACCAAGGCGCACGGAACGCTGTTCCCTTCCCACCGAAGTGGTACCTATTTATCTACTTGCAATTTCTTGCTTTCGAACTGCTAGGCTGGCAGGAGCTACTAGGAAAAAAGTGGAACAGTTAATTTGTAAACAACCAACTACAGAGCGCAAGTGAAAAATATCCCTTAGATCGGTTAGACAAAAAACCCAAATACTTCCACACAGCAACAGCAACGTAAATACATCAGACTCTGTGTCGTTGTTCAGTGTGGACACACAGAGCTGTGTGCACAATAATATGGACTTGTGAGCCGGTAAATAACCTTGGCTGCCCTGACCTGGATAACCCAGGTTAGACTGACCTCGTCAGAACTCAGAAGCTAAGTGGGTCAGCCCTTTGGATGAGAGACCACCAAGGAAGCCCTGGGTCACAGCGCAGAGGCAGGCAATGGCAAACCACCTCTGAACGTCTCTTGCCTTGGAAACCCCACAGAGTTGCCTTAAGTTGACCACAACTTAATGGGAAAGAAAAAAATAATCCTTGGATTGGGTGTTCAAGCCCCAGGTCAGTCGCACATTCACCCATAGACTAAACCTGATGGGGGAGGGTCTTCCATGTTTTTTCAGAACTAATACCCCTGCTGTCTGCATTGTGATTAGCAGTAGGTGGTGGTAGAGACAGGTAAAATTACCTGTACCTGTCTTTCTCTTAGAGGAGTGCTTTAAATTGTAGACGCAGCGTGGGATGAAGATGCCACAACACCCTATTTCTCCCAGTGACCCTTTCCTGCTCCTTCAAAGCTGCTGTCAACTGGGACCGCAGAATAGTTTTTAGAACTCTCTCATTACAGAGCTTTTGCCTCCCATCTGTTTTTAACTCGGGCTCAGCTAGGAAGCGATTTCCCTCATAGGTCTGTTAGCGGGAGAGATGTGGTAAAGGCTGCGAAACTCTTTCACTTATCAAAAACTGACTGTCCAGAAGTCACACAACTGCTGAGATGCATGAACAAGACCAGTCCTGTTCGACCAGACAAGTGCTAAACAGGGCTCAACGTCTGGACTTTATGCACGATCCTGTTCAGAACAACCCTGCCTACAAGGAAGTTGTTACTCACTATTAAAGCATTAAACCAGTTTAATAAAATTCTATTGTACTCTGTCAGTGGAGAGAGCAGGGTTATTGGAGGAGAAGAAAAGTTCATAGGGCTTGGTTTTTTTTAAGTATTGTATTATTTTTTAATCTGCTTCTTTCTCCAAGGAACTCAAGGCGTGCACAATAGTCCCATTCCATTTCAGTATCTTGTCAGGCCTGTGAAGAAGGTTAAGTTGGGTGTGACTGGCTTAAGGTCATCAAGCCAGGAAGCTTTATGACCAGATGGGCTTGAATCAGGTCTCTCTCTGGCACCCGTGTTGGGGGCTGGATTGGAATTGTTCATCCTTGTCCTGGGGGGGAATGCAATGCAAACTGGGGTCAATAGCGAGTGTCTGTGGGTTAACAAACCTTCCCTGTCATGACTAACTCCATTAGAATCAGACTCCACAGCTAGCAGCTGCTTTGAGATGGTATAGTAAGATGTGACCATGGGAGAGTTTAGGCCTGGGAGAGGTAAGGTAAAAGTAAAGCCACAAGGTATCAATTTGCTTTTAGTGCTATTACGTTCAGATAGTCTTAAAGATAATACCGACAAGTACTGAGAAACAAGTAATGCCTATTTCTTTTAATGGATACTTTTATAATTGTGTATTAGCTTTGTTTTCTTTAAAGGCCACATACATATACAGCAAAGGGCAGTCACCTCAGAAAGGTATTTACTAATACAAAGAGTAACAATATAGCTTTCATAACATGTACATGACAATGAACATGCACCTTGAAGACAGGATGACTACCAGACATTTCTGTGCAAATGTACAAGTACTTGTCTACACTTCCCATTTAATGCCTGACTGTGCTTAGTCGAAGTAACTATCTAGAAAAGACCCACGGAGGTGTGCTTGCATAGCTCTGCACGGGGTGGGAGGGCCCCACTGAGGCCTATCATAACTGAAAATGTGTTGAGACAAATACAGAACTCCAGGTAAATACCTGGCCTTTGCTCTTTCCTTTCCTGGCCGGCACAAAAGAAAACCATCTATCAAGCTAGGTGCCATTTTTGTTAACACTAAAAACAAAGGGTAGGATCCATTACCAAGGCACTGAAACCCATTTGCCCCTTGTAGCAAAATCATTTAGCACAGAATCTCCCCACCCCTTCTGCAAACAGGGTTCTCACTTTGGTGACAGTACATGCTCGTGCACAGAGACAGTGCAACTACTGTAAATATTTGCAAAGCGGTTGTGCTGATTTGCAGTGTAGACAAGCCCTGACACAGACTTAAGAATTTTGCATAGATACATCAAATAACACTGGATATGTAACCATAATGAGCAACAAGCCATAATATAGGCAGTAAACATGAAATGTCAGAGATTTCTGAAACCAAATATTTCCCTGTGACCTCTTTTTAAGAAGGCTCACACTGCTCTATCCACAAAACAAACAACATAGGCTTTGTCTCCAAACATCCAGTTGGCCAAGCCTTGAGCCACAAATGGGACAATTTAGCTTGCCGTTTCAGCCCACAATCAAGCTACAAGGAGCCTTATTTGAGGGAGGGAAACATACAGTCATGCATACTTCCTGGTGAACTACAGAGCCTATGTAAACAGGTGCCGAGGTGGATTGCTTCAGTGCCTTCAAGACTCAACAAGGAGGAGGTCTGGGTCTCCCTTAAACTGCATGAATTCCAAATGCCATTAAGGCTGCAATTGTGTCCACTCTCATGGGGGGGGGGGAGTTCCATTGAACGCAGTGACACTTCAGAGTCAACATACACAGGATTGGGCTACATAGGGCTTAAGGCCATGCAATATGCTAGTTAAAAGTTACATTCAGCGGCACATCATTTAGCTTGAAATACAAAATGCACAAAGTTGCTTATGTGTACAATTTTATTACACAGTCCTCAGGCACAAAGGAAACGAGAAAAGTTAAACATTATGCTTTAAACAAGTGTACTGAAAACTGGCTTCATGGCTGAGGTTCACTGATTTTCTAAACTACTTTCAATGAAAAATGGGATCTCTCCCCCTGCCGTGACCACCCTTGCAAGTCAGTTTTTCATTACAGTGTGTCTTGTGAAGGGGAAAAAGGCAACCACCATAGGATTGGGCCGATACCGTAGTGTGAAACAGGTACAAGGGAAATGTAACTTATATTCCTGGTACCGAGAACTACTGTTGGGTCACTTTTCCTCTAAGTTGCTTTAAAGAAGGTTCAGAAGTCTCAGCATGTAGCCTAGGTTTCTCCAACTGCCATATTTAGGAAAGGGAGGAGGAAATAAGACTCCCTAGAAAAGACATTAATGCTAGGAAAAGAGGAAGACCCTCCATGAGATGGATTGACTCAGTAAAGGAAGCTATGGTGTGCAGTTTGCAAGCACTGAGCAAGGTCGTTTTGGAGGTCATTAATTCATAGGGTTGCCATAACTCCAAGGCAACTTGATGGGCTCAGATCTCACATAAATCAACCGCCCTTCTCAAATAACTTGAACATGCCATTTACACTTTTTCATGCCAAGCAGCACAATAATGCTTGTAATTCCAGCAACAGTTTTATTCCAGCTATGCAGAACCCATTTGTCTGTTAGTGAGATTATGCAAAAGTGAACCAATATAATAGGACCAACCTGTCCATGTACCTACCCCACTGCTTTCCTGGCACGTTAACTATTCCTGGAGTCATAAAGATCCCAATAAGTTTTAAAATGTAGTCTTTCTTTGCTGCTTTTGATCAGTGGGAGTGAAGGCAGGAGCTGAGCTGCAAGAACAGAGGGATGGATTTACTGGAGTATTTCTGTGGCTGGAATGATTTCCATTTGTGGAGTGCAACTTTCTTGCTCCCACCTCCCCGTTGTGGTCCAAAATGTCTCTCAAACCAGTCAGTCTGATTTCTACTGAGACCCTCCCTAAGAATATACAAAAATAAAACCCTTAGTACAATGGGACCAACCTTTTTAAAACACAAGCATACAGATATCTGGACATTTTAGTAAGGGAACCAGTAATTAGAATTTTTGTATGAGAACAGCCTCCCATTTCTATATTTTGCTATATCGCTTTTTAATATTTTGTGTACCAACTCAGCCAGAAGACTCCTGCTACCCATAAGAAGGTCCTTGCTCACTGCTTCCTACTGGTAAATTTTCTAGTGAGAGCCTACTAACCCACACTGAACACATGAAGTTGCCTTACACAGAGTTAGACCAATGGTCTAACCAAGGTCACTATTGCCTACTCTGACTGATAATACCTCTCTAAGCAGAGCTCTCACATTCCCTACTACCTAATACATTTTGGACTGGATATGCTGGGGATTGCATCTGGGACACTGCACCCACATTTAAAATGCAGCACCATTAAGATGTTCATTTATGTAACAAGGAACTATACGGAGATTTAATTAAGATTGCCAATTTCTTCTATCTCACCTGAGGATCATGGCACTACAACGGGATCAGGGTAGACTGCTTTTAAAAAAGACCTCTTCTATCAACCCAACCTACATGTGAGACAGTAAGGGACGCATCCCTTCTAATGTAGAGCATGACAAGACCACAAACAAAAGCCCAGTTGCTCATGAATCCAAAAGACATACATTTATACTGCTTTGAAATGTTTTTGTGATACATTTTCGGCAGACTCTGATGTGCTATTGTACAGGAATCATGACAGTTAAATACTGGAATCAGGCTACGAGCTGATCAAGATCAATAATATATTAAGTATAAATATCAATATACTGTGATCACTATATGGCACATAAAAATTCTTGAAAAGAGAATGTGCATTTAAGTTGTTAGAGAAGGTAAAAGAACACATGAACAGTATGACTTGAATAACAATGTAAGGAAGACAGGCATTTCTACATTTATACAAATAAGTTGAATCTCCGAAGACTCTGAATACAAACTTTTAATAAGCTACTGGCAGAAACATCACAAATTGATTCAATTTTTACAAAATTAATTTGGGAATTAATGACTGTTTCAAAATCAGTCTGATGTTCAGAATGCCTCACCTATGATAGAAAACTCTGAACTAGGAAGTTCTAGAACAGGTTTCAAAAACGTCAGAAGTAATCAAGTAATCAGAACTTGGTAGGGATGGAGGACTACGGTATTATAAAATGAACACTCTTTCCAGGGCTATTTTTGGACAGGAACGCACAGGAACGGAGTTCCGGCTGGCTCCCAAGTTGGCCACGCCCTGCAGGAACTCATTAGCATAATAGGCCACACCCAACAGCAGAAACTCATTAGGATTGGCTACGTTAGGGGTGTGTGGCCTAACATGCAAAGGAGTTCCTGCTACAAAAAAGCCCTGGGTTTTGACAACAAGGTAAACAGAATAACAAGCAAAAGGTGGGTGTGGCTGGATAACCACACTTCTGGTAACATGAGGGTGCGGCCTAATGTGCTAATGAGCTGTGCTGTGAGGGGTGTGGCCTAATATGCTAATGAGTTTCTGCTGTTGGGTGTGGCCTATTGTGCCAATGAGTTCCTGCTGGGCTTTTTCTACAAAAAGAGCCCTGACTCTTTCTATTAAAATTCTTTTGGGAGACACTTTAAAAACGTGAGACTCTACTGTGGAAATAAGTAATCAGAGCAAGAGAAGACCTGTGGCACAACCCTGTGCAGTTACTTCAGTCTAAGACACGTGGCTTCATGAGCTTGGACCAGAAAACATCTAATAGGATTGCGCTTAACATTTTTTGAACAAGATGCATTTCCTTCCACGCCACACTGTCACCCCTTTTTACTCCAGTTTTACAACGGATTAGCATCCAATCGTTTTGCCAGGGCAGAGTAAGCTATTCACAAATAGCATTCTACACGCACTAGTCAAAGGCTCCTCAAAAGAGAAGGCAAGCGTGAATTGCCAAAGCAGAAAAGTGCTACAAACTAAATGAGAAGGCTGCCTGTCATTACATTTTTACAAAAAAAATGGCTGGAAATATTACTACAATACATACGAGGAGCAGTGAAGAAACCCCAGCAGTAGAAGCCAGAGGAGAGTAAACACATCCTAACCTAGGAGGACTCATACAAGGTTATGGCCCACATTATCACCCCCTTTATTGATAATAAACTGAAGAGCACGGCTGTAATTGGAATAGATTTGTAGATAAACTCTGTAAGGGTTTAAAAGTTATTCATGAATATCCCTTCTTGGAGATGACAGTGCGATTATCCAGCTATCCAAATGAGACTTTCCAAATAGGGTAACATCTTGGGAAAGCGACAATGATCTACAGAGATGATGGCTCCCTAGTCACAGAGATTTCAAAGTGTAAGTTGCCACATCATCATTAAATTTTGGAGGAACAATCAAAAGGAACCTTTATTTCTCTTTAAAACAGCTGTAGTGTTTTTGGCTTTTTTCAGAATGAGTGTCAGCTTATTAATGCTATAATGCAAAACAAAACTAATCAGATGCAAGTCAGTTTATAGGAACCAAACTGTCCTGGATGATTTTATTATGAAAATAGATAGGACTGCAAGAAATGTTTTTAGGAAAAGTTTTGTCATGAAATGAAAAGTGCTGAGGCTTTGTGGTTCTTCCTGGTGCTCTTTTAAGTAGTTTCCTCAAAATGCTCTAGAGATCCATGATGGCGGCCAGTGGCAGCAAGAAATACTAGAACCTGGTACTGGCAGATTGTAAAAGAGCAGCAGGCTCTCTCACTAACAACACAATGCTTACCTTATAAAACTTTATTATACAATATTAATTTAAATGTTGATCTTACTAGAGCTTAACCGGGTGAGAACTAAACAAAAGGAAGTGTGCACATGTAGAAGATTTTCAGGTAGTAAAAATGTTCACGTTCAAAACAGAACATCCACAATTCATTATGGTTTGGCTCCAATTAAAAACAGGCCTAAACAGAGGGGTGCAATATTGAAACCCTAACCCTAACCAGCATTCAGGCTTGTGCAATAACCACGCTTGACTAGGTGGTAAATATTTTACCTGGCTCATTGCAGATCTTTACACAAGAACATAAGAAGAGCCCTGCTGGATCAGGTGAGTGGTCCATGTAATCCAGGATCCTGCATCACACAGTGACCACCCAGTTATTCTGGATGGCCAACTGGTACGCAGGGGTCTACTGCCTCTGAATGTGCAGGCTCCCTTCGGTACCCATCAGCTAGTTGCCACTGATGAACCTCTCCTCCATCAATTTGTGTAACCCACTTTTAAAGTAATATCTTGCAATGAATTCCATGGTTTCCTGAGAAGGAGTGTGCACAGAACTGTGGGGGTGGAAGAGGGCCCTTGAATAAATGGAGCCTTTCTAGTCAGTTAATCTGGGAATCTGTGCAGTCCCAACTAACGCATTCTGCCTCAAGCCAGAGACAGCCAAAGCTTTGGTCTCTGGTTAATGTTTTAAAAAGGTTGTTCAAGGTAAGGTACTACAATTCAGTCAGACTCTGGCCTAGCAAAAAGGAAATCAGTCATCGTGTAACAATCCTAATGTCTTCAGAACCTAATGGTAAGACATCATCTACAATCAGGCCCCATCTCTATGCTTTCACTGCTGTGGCCAAATGAAAGTGACCTTCCATTTCATATTACAATGAAATGAGATGCCACAGGGCCAAAAAGCATCACAGATTGCTTTGAAAACTTGACTGAGATATAGCGCTCGAAGGAAGAAGTCTACACCAACCCCCCCAAACCTAAATGTTGTCCAAGTTCCCTTCCATTAAGAAAATGGTTCATCTGAAGCAAGATTTTTTTTCTTAAAAAAATTAACTTATATAGAGGAGGCTGTAATTGGAGGCCTAGCAAGAGGCAGTCTCTCTCAATCACTGGGGCATGTAACCACCCTGCCTCACTGTCTGTGGTAGATAGCATTTTGGCATCTCATCCTCAGTCACTGCCTTTATGCCCACGGTTTCACACTGCCCAGTTTGTCCTTCGGGGCTTGGGTGGAAGGCACCTGCAAAAGCAGCTTCCTGTTCCTCTCTTTCTAGGACAGAGCCACACGTCTGCGAGGCTTGAAGTCCAGCAATATCTTCTTCATTTATTGGAGGAATTTGTTTTACTTTTTCCAAATGAGACTCCTCAGCGAAGGGCTCCTCCCGATTACAATTCTGTTTGAAATAGCGATGCACTGGGGTTGAGCCGCCGCCGCAGCCCCCGTCTGCTACTTGCTGCTCTTCCGGACGCTCCTCCGAATCCAGCAGGGGCTGAGTAGATTCAGACCTGGAAAAGGCCTGAACCGGAGGTATCTGGTCTCTGTAGCCATTGAGCACTACAGTTGAATACTGCACGGTGCTGGAAGTGTTTTGAGCAGGTTCACCTTCATCACTATCTGAAACACTCTGTCGAGGAGAAGACATGCAGGAGGACCCCCCTATACCACTGCTGTGGCCCTCAGAGGCATTCTTCTCCTTTCTGAGCAAATCGAAAGGCTTCAGATCCTGTTCCGAAAAGGATTTCTTGTCATCAGCCTCAATTTCGACAACGCTGACATCAGTAAAGCTGCCTTCTGGATATATCTGCTCTTTGGAATCAAAATGCTACAAAGAAACACAAAACAAGAATTATGGATAGATCTGGTGCAACCTGATCACAAGCAAAGTCAATATCTAAGGCTGTGTTGCCTCGGCTTGGCATCAGCCTAATCTCCTTTTCAAAAATCAAGCTTCTCTTGAATGGGAAGTTAGTGCAATAATCATCCAGTGTTTCTGCATTGCATCCATTCCACGAAGTCCCAAACTGCATTATTCGGAAACATTTAAGGCTCTCCTCACAGGTGCTACCATGTTTCTTATTCAAGTTTGAAAGAGTTTCTCTATAACAAAATTCTGTTCATTCCAGCATACATAATACACCAGATTCATGCTCACTAACTGATTAATGAAATTGCACATGTGCTTTATTACACAAAACATCTACCATTTGTGGGGTTTTCCCAGACCAAAAAATGAGAAATCAGTATATCTAATTCTCAACATGTCCAAACCCACAGAGACTGGAGCCATGAACAGAAAACACTGATCCTTTCTATAAACCTAAAAAAAAAAACCTCCCAGGTTTGCAGAAATACCTGAAATCTACAAAAAGGGTGTGTGTATAAAATTTCCCCAAACAATAAAAGCAGCAGCTGTACCATTAAGAAATGAATGCTCTCAGTTGCTAGGCAACCACATAGTACTGCCAGCATTTGAGTCTTGGTTTCTGTCAGTAAAAGGCAGGAGGAGGGGGCAAGGACCTTGAGGACTCATCGAAGCCAGGCCTGTAAACAACCAATGAGCAATTTGCTGCCACCTGACTTGCATGACTCACCCAGGCTTGGTTGCTTGCAACTGTTCAACAGCAGCCAACCCACAAAAACTAGTGTGGTTTAGTGATCCGGGAGACCCAGGTTCAAATCTGCATTCTGCCATGGAAGTTCACTTGGTGGCTTAGTGTCAGTCATACAGTCTCAAGCCTATCCTACTTCACAGTTTGAGGATAAAATGGAGGTGGGGAGAATGATGTAAGCTGCTTTGGGTCCTCATTATGGAGAAAGGCAAGATATACATGTGAAGTAAATAAATAATATAGCTGAAGACTGGGGGCAGATAAAAAGTTGGTTGGTGGGTGGGTAGGAGAAAAGGAAGCAGGGAAAGGTGGGGATATGGGGGCTGCCAGGAAGATGGGAAGAAGAAATAGTGCGGGAGGGATAAAGGGGAAAGTGCCACCCCCTCAAGTCCCCACCACTTAACTGAGCCAACTCAGCCCAGAATCCAGAAGGCACACAGAGTTTTCCCAGGCAGAGGCTGCCAGAGGTAGGGAAGAAGGAAAAGCTCAAGATGAGGGCAGATAAAGGCAGGTTGGTGGGTGGGTCAGAAGAACTGAAGGAAGTATGAAATCGGGAGAGGTTATGGGGGGCTTTCAGGGAAGGGAAAGATATATTTTATTACACTGTATGGAGTTGAGTGGCCCTTAGCCATGAATAACACAATTATGTATATACACGTGGGAACCCGCAAGGAGTTGAGGGGGGCATCTACTTTCCCCTCCCCTCACTATTTCCTCTTTCCCTTCCCTGAAAGCCCCCCATAGCCTCTCCCGATTTCATACTTCCTTCAGTTCTTCTGACCCACCCACCAACCTGCCTTTATCTGCTCTCATCTTTTCCTTCTTCCCTACCTCTGGCAGCCTCTGCCTGGGAAAACTCTTGATGGGCCTCTCTAGGCGAGACCACATCCAGCCTGCGCTGAAGGCGCTGCACTGGCTGCCAATAGCGTACCGGGTCCGCTTCAAAGTGCTGGTTCTTACCTATAAAGCCCTATATGGCCAGGGTCCAGCTTACCTAAGGGACCGCCTTTCCCCATATGTTCCCCCAAGGGCACTACGGTCGAGGGCGAAACATCTTCTGGTTATTCCAGCCCCTAGAGATGTCAAATATGCTGCAACTAGGGTCAGGGCCTTTTCGGTGGCGGCTCCTATCTGGTGAAACGAGCTCCCGGAGGAGATCAGGGGCCTGCAGGACCTTATGCAGTTTCGCAGGGCCTGCAAGACGGAGCTCTTCCGCCAGGCTTTTGAGTAGGAGCCGCCACCATCACTGTACCATCACCGCGCTGCCAATTTTGGCAATGCGAGTTGGCCCTGGAACTGAAGAACGGACATAGCGCAGACTGATCAAGTAGAGCTAGTAGAATTTTGAAACACTGTATTGGAGTCCCCATCTTGGATGCTGTCTTGTGAGCACCGATTTTAAATGTAAATGTAATCGATTGCCATACATAACAATAAAAACCAGATAAAACAATCGCCTCCTGTCAGCTGCCCTGAGCCCATGAGGAAGGGCGGGATATAAGTCAAATAAATACATAAATAATAAATAGTAGGGGAGGGGAAGATGAGATTCACCCCTGCGGGTCCCCCACTTGTGGAATCATATTCTCACATGTAGTCCAAGTCTTTCAGACTCCTGCATACCGAAATACAGCAAAATAATCACAGAGTTCTTGTGGCTCATTATGCTGGAGCTGACTGTAGTTACTTCGAGGGAGCAACACAAGTTCTCTTGTAGCCAGCATACCCATCTATATCTAAAACAGCTGTGGTACTCAATTCAGTGCAACCATCACTTAGCATTAAAGGATTCTACCTACTATAACTGGCATGGTTCTTGTAGTTTATTACGCCTCTGAAATAGTGGACTCCCAGAAACAGTATGTGAACTGAAGTGGGGATCTGCAGTGTTTGTGGAGGGAGCAGTAAAAGTCTGCTGGCAGATCTGACTGATTAGGACCTACCTCCTTAACCTCACAGAATGTGTAAACCCACCCTTGTCTACCCCTAAATACACTCCTGCTATTCTGCTTATAGTTGTACACAATTGTAATTCAGAAGGGTTTTTATCTTTACCTTAGACGGTGTCTGAGGTGACCACTGAGCAATTACACTCTTGGAAGGATCAGGCACATTAGGCCAGATATGCTTCTTGATGCTGGCAAAGATTGAAAGAGACAAGTCATTGAACTGCCATCACATGAACTTACTGAGAACTTTATGCATCTCTCATGTGCATACAATGATCAGCTACTGTGTTAATGATTTTATGTTCCACTACATTTTAATTTATTTATATTTATTTATACTTTAAATCTATGAATCACCCAATCCCTAAGTGCACAGGGCTCTGGGCAATGTACAACAGAAGTTAAAAACATCAACGTAACATTGTTTAAATTAATAATTCAGTCATTTCTATATTATTAAATAATCTCCAGATGGCATCACTAATTTAGCCTCAGCCCACTCTGGACTGTGCTGCCATCTCGTGGGCAGGGTGAGAAGGCGGCCAAAGCGAAACGATGGAAGAAACAACACTTAATGTTATTGTGTGTGTGTGTGTAAACACCTTTTGATGTTTAATATTTCTGTTGCTGTTACAGAGCTGAAGTCAGGACTACCATTTTTAAGGCCCTGTGTTTTGGTCACACCATGCTTTCAGAGAATAGCATTATGCAGTCAGGCAGAGGCTAGAAAGCCACTCCCCCCTTGTTTCCACCTCAGCGCTATTGCTGTGGAAGAACACTGGTCCCTTGCAAGTGGCACTAACACAGTCCAAGTGACAATATGGAGGTGACATTTTAAACTGGGGAGGCAGAGTGAGGGTAGACAGACTCAGCATTTCGGTGCGCAGAATGCACTGTCATACTGCTTCCTTTTGAAGAGCCCTGCAAGACTTAAGATTAAGGATGGGCCACAAACCTAATTTCATCATGAACATGACCAGTTCATGAGGCCTCAGTTCGTGAGATCACATCACCTGCCCATGAACCGCCATGTTTTTCATGGAGGTCCGTTAGGCTTGTGAGCCAGACACACTGGCACCAATTTATTTATTTTATTTCTTTATTAAATTTCTACCCCGCCCTCCCGCCGAAGCGGCTCAGGGCGGCTTACAAACAATTTAAAACCAACATACGGTTTAAAGCCAGCAAATACAAAATAAAATACAATTCATACAATTGCAATAAATACAGTTAGGCTAAATAAATAAATAAATACAGCGGCATCCTATAATAAAGTGCTAGCGC
Source organism: Gekko japonicus (assembly GCF_001447785.1). NCBI lineage: Eukaryota > Metazoa > Chordata > Lepidosauria > Squamata > Gekkonidae > Gekko > Gekko japonicus. The sequence goes on along the minus strand of NW_015173699.1, from coordinate 2,905 downwards.
GGCCCCACCGGAGCAATCAGTTGTTATTGGAACGCTTGGCGGAACAGCTCCGTTTTTACAGCTCTACAGCACTGCTGCAGGTCCCGTAGAGGTCTAATCGCATCAGGGAGCTTGTTCCACAGCGTTGGTGCCGCCAACTAACTAATTGTCAAACCAATTAATTGTCAAAGCAACGGGGGGGGGGGGGCACTTGGCATCACCAGCTGCCCCTGCTTAACCTGCCCATTGACTTGGTTTTCCAACTTCAACTTCCCATCACCCTCCCATGCTAGATCTCCCCCCTTTTGCACTTTGGACCCTAAGATCCTCTACTTCTGTGCCTCTGGACACCTGCCTGCCAGACTTGGCATCACCAGCTGCCCTTGCTGTAACTGCCCATCAACTTGGTTTTCCAACTTGCGACCCTCCTCCTGCAATAGACCTCCCCCCCACTTGTAGAGGGGCATCCTAAGGAAGTCCACTGCAAGTCTGATGCCTTTAGCTTGCAGGGGGTCCATTCAAATCGACACTCCTAGACCTGTGGCTGCTGTTATTTCTCCAGAGAGTAAAAGTAGTACAAAGCAATTTGTTTCCATTTGGTTATACAGTTTAGTTTTCATCCTCAACGGTTTCAATACTCTATCCTTCTTGAGGAAAAAAAACAAACTGAAAATTTAGCCAGTGTTATGAATTAGCAGCACAATGAAGACCTTAAATACTCTGCAAAGAACAAAATCGCCTCATAAAAGCAAACAAGCTTAGCAGGATTCTAAGATGTGTGTGGACAGCCTGCAGCAAATAAGATACTTTCAAGCTGTCCCCATTCTAAAGCACCAAACATTCACAAAAGGATAGGAATACATATTATTTATATACAGTTAAACCACCCTTATGCCCTCAAATGTCCTGCTGATCAGACATGGGTGTGGATGTAATTCAGCAAATCCTTTCTACACTGTTAAACCTCAGGAGTCCCAGCTGGGCAAATCTGCTGCACTGTGCCTGATGCTAGGACCCCTTAATATCTCCCCTTCAGAGATAATATAGCACATTATACAGAATCTTAGTAAGAAGACTTACACATCTCGTTTGTTGAAGCAGAACAGTACTCCCAGGAGAGTAACAATCAGGAATGCTAGACACACAGGGACAACTATTGCTTCAATTTCTCCTTCTCCTATAAGGTAAACACAAAAAAAGAATTCACACTTCATTCCCTTGGTAATGTTACTTAATAACAACATCTTTAAAACATTAATTAAATTAAAATTCTATAACTGAATGGCAGAACATTTCATTATAATATGGTCAGGATTTGCCGCACAGGCACTAATAGAAGAAGCAACTATTGCAGATTCAAGACATTTGGGTAAGCGATGGAACCAGGACATAGCTTGAATGAACTGAACTTTTTTGCTTTTGCACTTCTGAGTAACGCTTGAAGCAGGAATTCCATGGGGGTGGGGAGCATACACACATGGGATTAATGTTCCCTCTAAGCTGTGGAGTCTTGTGAGCAAAAATTCTACTTTGTGAGCTACTGGCATTAAAGTTGTGAGCAAGCAATTTGGCTACTGCATCAATTAGTTTGCTCTGGAGCCATCCTTCCCGAGTGACTACAAAATGTGTGAGCTGGAGGCTAAAAAACTGTGAGCTATCTCACACTAACTCAGCTTAGAGGGAACACTGCATGGGATCTCTTAGTATTTGGCACTTTTGCATGCATGATCAAAACTTGAATAGCAAGAATATCACACAATGTCACCAATATTTATTGATATTTTTTTGTGTGCTTTCCAGTAGCATTTTCACTTTAGTGACCATGCAGCACCCAGGGGGAGGAAAAAGAATCCAGAAACTATTGCAGATTGTTTTCAACCAAGCGTTTCTTGCTTTCTGATGTACCGATGTTCCAAGGAATACTTTAAGAGATCCATTAAGCAAACCCTGGCTAGAAATCCTGTGTATGTATGAATGTCCCTACCATAGTTCATATATCTGTTCTCCGTGATCCTCCTACACAAACACAGACTGAAGGTCTGCATGGACTGCACATGCACCTGTTATGAACTAGCTAGACATTTCTAAGAAGTGCCAGTCATCCATTTCAGCATTTAGAATATAAAAACTAAGAAATTCCAAATTAGCCCATGTTAATTCTCTAACAGAAGTGACTTGTAGCCATCTAAGTAAAAGCAGGTGATAGCATTCTGGGCTCTGTTCGTCCGCTTCCAAAACATCCTGCTAAGAACAGCCTCATCAGGCTAAAGCAGGGGCACTTCTCCATTGGTGAAGGAAACAAAAGTCCACTGGCATCTTGAAGAGTAACAGTGCTCATTTCAATATTAGCTTTTGTGAGTCACATCTCATGTGGAAACCAAACTTGGAATCCTTCTTAAGGAAAATTACTGGAAATGGGGGAGGGGCTAAGGCAGACAGTGAATTCCCTCATTAACCTGTCAAGTATAAATTCTCTCTGTAGAGAAAAAGGATGTAGAAATGTCAGGTGTGAATCATAAAACTTCAAAGTGTGAACTCTGTGTCTAAAGCATAATTAGCTGTTACAAATAAGTGATGATGAGAGAGGTCAGAGGTTTGAACGGACAGGCAAGGTGGTATGCTTCAGTGAAAATACAAAACAGAACAGCCAATCAAAACTTCTATAAAGTCAATCAAGGTTTATCTGACCCACAAGAATTTAGGAACAGCAAGTGGGCTGTTGCGTTCTCCAAGTGGCATTCAGTGTCTGTTCTTCATGCTGATGCTATTCCTTTGGCACTGAATATATGGCCTCCTTTGTGCTGACCTCCCTAGTAATTGTTATGCCCTTCCCACTATAGAGTCTCCATGTTTATTTCACCACAACGCTGTTTTGACACAGGATACTACAGCACTTATTTCCTATTGTAACGATATGAGCTTATGT
>NW_015173698.1:764622-766224 GCF_001447785.1 Gekko japonicus | reverse complement strand
AACCACTTGAGTCACCGCAGCTCCTTTACGTAACGGATACCTGCACTCAAAATGCATACACGTCGGTGTCAGTTTTGAAAAGTGCAAGAAATGTGCATATAAAGTTTTGGTCCGGTTTTCCTGGAGAAACTGGAAGCAGCAACCAGGAAAGTTTTAGCCAAGTTTCTCCTTCAGTGTACATATATAGGCACATGAAACTGCCTTCTCCTGAGTTAGACCATCAGGTCACCTAGGTCATGTGCTGTCTCCTGTGATAGGCAGAGGCTTTTGTATGGAGGAAGGGCTTCCCCTCATTGCCTCCTACTTGAGATTCTCTTACTAGCACTACTGCCAGGGATTGAAAGTGAAACCCATTGCTGATGACCCGCACACTCGGCGACTGAGCCAGAACCCTGTCCTCGAGTGCATTTCGTCAAGCACAGCAACACTCGACAGTGACACATTCCACTCTTAGTCAACAAGTTTCTGTACTCAGTATCACAATCCATGCACCAAATTTAAAGTGAGAAGCAACCCGGAGTCTTATAAGATTCATGCTTCATTCTGCAGGTTTAAGTGATCCTAAGTATTTCTATCAATAATGGCCTCTTTAAACCACTGGCAAACTAAATTTAAGTGGTCATCTGACAGTCTTCCAAGGGCAATTCGTGACTAGAGGGTGTTTTATTGCCGGTTAAGTGCAGTTTGATACAACCTTATTATGAGATTTATGACATGCCAAATAGTCCTTATTCTCACACACACACACACACACTTGATTTATACCCCGCCCTCCCTGCCAAAGCAAGCTTAGGGCAGCTTACAAGGCCACTGCATAGCAAATATTAAGAAAAAGAAGAGGACACTGGATTTATCCCCCGCCCTTCACTACCCACGGGAGTCTCAGAGCGGCTCACAAACTCCTTTCCCTTCCCCTCCCCACAACAGACACCCTGTGAGGTAAGTGGGGCTGAGAGAGCTCTGACAGAAACTGCTCTTTTTCAAGAACAGCTGTGCCAGAACTACATCTTGCCCCAGGTCATCCAGCAGGTGCAAGTAGAGGAGTGGGGAATCAAACCCGGTTCTCCCAGATTAGAGTCCGCGTGCACTTGACCGCTACACCAAACTGTCTCAGTCAATATATGCAGATTCTTGCTAGGGGGGAAAGGCAAGGATGAACGCTCTGCAATGGTTTAACTGAGGCTTGAATTGTGGTTTGCAATCCTGGCTTAGAGCATAAGCACACGTATCAGTCTGCACTAAACAGGAAGGTAACTGATTGAATCTTACGCATGCAGTGGGAGGGGAAAAGGCGCACGTGAAGATGAGGCTAAGCCATGGAACACCAAACTATGGTTATAACATACACATTACCAATAAGAGTGGATTTAATTTTGGGGTAGATGGTTCAGTCCACTATTACTAGTCCAAAATCTAGTTGTTGTTGGAATAAACAGTCAGTTAAATAAACATGCAACGTTACATAGCCAAACAAAAGTTAAGGAGACCATACATTTCATTGCCTTACCCATACAGGATTCCGTAGTGTTAGAACTTTAAAATAACTGTAGACTCAAAAACAGCCACAAACACAGCTGAGACTGAGGCAGAGTGGATATGGGG
>NW_015173698.1:749946-762486 GCF_001447785.1 Gekko japonicus | reverse complement strand
TACCCAATTTCAGGCTGCATCAACACAGGCAAAGTTTCTAAATGGTCATAGTACCATATAATCAGGCATCCGGATTACACGTCGATGACATACACTTCAATGATGACATATACTTCAATTTGGACTTTGATATTTTATATTTGCTTCTATGCTGGAGTAAGACACATGGAAAGACCGTAGACAGTGCTTCTTCTTATATGCTTCATTAGTGCACCTTGGCCAAATGATTTACATTATACTTGCTGTTATGCTTATATGATTATTTCAGTCAGTGGTGTTTCTTGTTTTGCTTCTTGTACTGCACACTGGCTTTCCCCCCTTTTTTCTGGTTGCATGAAGTAGAGAGCAGAAGATGTGAAAGAGTATCTAAAGCCAAACTCTTCTCTCTTACAGGCTGAATATTGCCACGATGACGGTTGACGCAGAGTGTGGGTGCTGCAGGCCACTCACCCTCTATAAGAAGGAGCTGACCATGCCTTGCCCAGACCCAGAGAATCCAGGACACAACCTTGTTACAGAAGTCATCATATTTGGAGAGTGCAAATGCAACTATGATGGATGTCCACACTAGCCAGCCCAGCCAAGAGGAGATTTCTTCAAGCACTCGGGATTACAGACAGTGTACAACACTAGAACCTCTTTCTTGTTTACAACAATTTTCCAATCGTTGGGAAGGCAACGAGGAATAAGTTACTGATATATTCCACTTGCTTTGTACATCAAGCAGCTCAAAGTATCTGACCTGGGCAGAAAGTTTTCATCCAAGTAATGTCTTCTCTACTGTAAAATAGTTAATGTAATTAAAATATTAGCTAGTTATTCTGATTACTAATGGTGAACGAACAGTGGCTGCGTTTGTGTGAACCTTTTGTCTACTCCATACTATAATTCACATTTCCTCTTTACTCAATTTAGAGTTTTCCACGGACTCTAAGAAAGCAAAACTATTTAAGTGTGGAACAGGAAAACAGATATTACTTAAAACTCAGCCAACTGAGGCGTTGATGGGAGGGACGACCATTTAAAATATGATGGTGGATATGATTAGGAAGGGAACACAAAGTTGCCTGAAAACACAGCTAAATAATTTGGTTTCTTACATTATGAGCAGGTTAGACTAAGATGCTTTTACCAGATATGGACAGGTTTACCTATAAAATCAGACTATTTTAAGGAATTGTGTAAAGAAGTTTTAGCACATTAGAAGACAACTTTAGATTTACATATATTGATAGTACTTTGATGTCTTTTTGGGAAAAGCGTTTCTTCTGAAACATTTTTAGCACATTAGAAAAATAATTCAAAAAGAACAGATTTCAATTGAGTGCTAAGTTAATATATATCAAGATAGAAGGGATGTATGAAAACTGGTTTCCATTCCACCAGCTAATATAAATCAGGATTGCCCTAGGTTATTAGGAAGGGTAGGAAAGGGATAGTGAAAAATATTCAGCTTATGCACAAGAATTTTCCTTAGACAAGCAACAATAACTCAACATGTAAAACCTGTTATTTGAGAAACTGGCTGTTTCATTTCGAGATCTGCCAGAAAAGTTGAACTTGGCCCTGATTTCCTGTCACTAACCAGAGATCTTGCACCATCAAGTTTCAGGGAAATGGGGAAGAGAGAAACCTAATCAAAGGAAGAATTCATTTAGTACTACTGTGACCTATGAGTAGTATAAATGTATGTCGAGGGATATTTTTTGGGGGGAGTGCCTGAATTCGGAGTGCATTCGGATCATACAATAGCAAGAGGATGTATGTCAACAAAAGGCTGTGTCTGAACACATTCCCAGAGCAAGTTATGACAATAGACAAGAAACCCACCATGCAGTCTGCCAGAACATATCTACTGCATAGTCACATCTACATATATAAAAGAAAGTCCCCTCACCATAAAATCAACACCCAGGCCAAACCCCTGGACTTAGAAACACAAAAAACGGGGATAGCACTCCTACCATTTGACCTCAAAAGAGGTAAAATGTGCTCCCCTCATTGCTTCCTATGTGGCTGCCAGGTTGCCTCCTTACACCCCCCACTCTCTGATTGGACAGCTGCAGAGCTCAGTGTTCTGAGGTTAAAAAAAACAGTTACAGGAGACTGCAGAGAGCTAAACAGTTGAGAAAATGAGGAATGGCCAACTACCTGTGAGGTATAGCAATGCTGCTGGCAAAGCCTATCCAATGGCTTCAAACATGCCCGCCACCTTCTACACTTGACAGGCGGCTGTCTGTCAGGTGCAGCAGCAGGTACAGGGTGCTTAAAGCCATCAGGGAGCCCGCCCCAGCAGTAACACCTTAGTGATCCTGCTGGCCCAGCCTCCACAATGGCTTGCAATACCCCTCCCTCTCCCACACTGTACAGGCAGCTGCCTGTCAGGTGTAGGAGAGGGAGATGGGATGCTTACAGCCTTCAGGGAGGTTTGCTCAGCAGGATTGCCTTAGCACTGCTGCGGGCCCAGCATCCCCAATGCCTTTAAACACAATCCCCCCTTACACCAGACAGGTGTGTGTCTGTCAGGTGTAGAAGAAGGGCCAGGTACTTTAATCCGTCAGGGAGGCCACCCCAGCAGGATCACCTTAGTGATGCTGCTGGCCCAGCCTCCCCAATGGCTTTAGCCACACTCCCACCCACTATGGAAATATACCCAAAATGTGTAGAAAAGTGGTTTCCTGTATTAGGTTATTTAACTTCTCATAATGTGGGTTCTAGAAGATTGGTTCATATGAACTTGCTTAATATCTGATTGCTCAGATGTTGTTTTGAATATGTAGTTATGTCCCACTTCTTAAATGTAACATAAATGAGAAGAATTTTTTAAAGAAGGGTATGCCCTACACCCCCTCCCCCACAAAAAATTCAATGCCCAGGCCAAACCCCTGCACCAAGAAGTCCAAAATGAGGGGAGTGCATTTCTACCACGACGTCAACCCCCACTATGAAGAGATTTCTGAGAAACATGACCCCTAAGGGTGTAAAAAAGGGGCAAAATGTATTCCCCCAATTGATTTCCATGTGCCTGGCAGGCTGCTGCCTCCTTGCCCCCTCATTGGTCAACTGTGTAGCTCAGAGTTCTGAGGTAAAACCTACCTACTTGCACCCACCTTCCTCTCTGCTGGCACTACAATCGTCTCCATTATCATTCCTACAACAAATGTTACATTTCAACCTTCACATCATCAGTATTACAACTGGATTTACGGAACTTAAATACCATAGCGAAGCACAGGTACCAGGCTGGTATATTGCTATTTGAGTAATGCATTCATGTAATATGTAGTCCATACTACATCACCCAAATATGGAAATGTTGCTGAATGGTACCCTATTGATTCAGGAATAGCCCCATATTTGGCTGATGTAGAATAGACTGCAAACACCTATAGGTTAATTTCTGACTTTCCTTATAAAGTGCCTCTGAGATAAGTGTTCCATCCGTTTGGAACCCATTGGAAATATTTATATCCTGTTCTTCCATCTTATACAGGATACAAAGGGAAACTTATAAGAGAAATTACAAACATAAAAATAAAGTAAACACCAACCCAGTATGCTACCAGTCTCAGCCCAAGAAAAGCAGCCACTCAAATATCTTCCTAAAAAAGCTCTATATTTGTACTGAAAAACAGGTGTTGAAGGTGTAAGATAGACATTTTTGGTAGATTGAGTCAAAGCACCACTATTGTAGAATACCCTTTTGTAGCCCCACATAAATAAGACATTAGGGGGCACACAATAAAAGTCCTGTAAATATGACAAGTGTCCAGGTAAGGCTCATATGGCAAATGATCTTTACGGTCCTGAGCCATTTTGGAATGTAAATGTACAAAACTGACACTTTGTACTACTGTACCAGTACTGGGAAAGATTGAAGGTCAAAGAAGACGGGGATGGCAAAGGAAGAGATGGTTAGACAATGTCATAGATGCAACGAACATGAAGTTGAGCAAACTTGAGAGGACGGCGGAAGACCGGAAGGCCTGGCGTGATCTGGCCCATGGGGTCGCGAAGAGTCGGACTCGACTGTGCGACTGAACAATAACAAAAAACCAGTTGCTAGTTTGTTTCCAGACCCAGTTCAGAGTAGAAGAGAAGAGATTGGATTTATACCCCGCCTTCACTACCTAAAGGTGTCTCAGAGCGGCTTACAAACTCCTTTCCCTTCCCCTCCCCACAACAGACACCCTGTGAGGTAGGTGGGGCTGAGAGAGCTCTGACAGAAACTGCTCTTTTTCAAGGACAGCTCTTATCAGAACTACAGCTTGCCCAAGGTCATCCAGCCAGATGCAAGTGGAAGAGTGGGGAATCAAGCCCAGTTCTCCCATATTAGAGTCCGCGCACTTAACCACTACACCAAACTGGCTCTCGAGTAGGTGTAGAGGAGTTGGTTTTATACCCTGCCTTTCACGACCCCAGTCTCGGAGTGGCTTACAATCACCTTCCCTTCCTCTCCCCACAACAGACACCCTGTGAGGTAGGTGGGGCAGAAAGAGCTCTGAGAGAACTGTGACTGACCCAAGGTCACCCAGCTGGCTGCATGTTAGAGGAGTGAGGAATCAAAACCAATTCTCCAGATTAGAGTTCACCACTCTTAACCACTACACCACGCTGGCTAGAACCTTCTAGGTAGCTGGCTCCTATCAGCAACTTACTAACAGCATTCTGGGCAGTGCTTGAACAGTCTTCAAAAAGCAGCTTTACATAAAAGGTACCCAATGTGGATGTCACCAAGACATACGTAAGTACCTGTGGTCAGACCCCCTTCATCTTGGAAAAGGTACAGCCAGTATACCAGCTGAAACTGGTAAAAAGTACCACTGTTCACTGCTTACATCTGAAGATCCAGGAGCAATCATAGGTCTGACTCTGAACACACTCTGAACAATAGACTTAGCTAGTTGCTGTAGATTTTCCGGGATGTGTGGCCGTGGTCTTGGCATTGTAGAACCTACGTATATAGGTTCTACAATGCCAAGACCACGGCCACATATCCCGGAACGTCTACAGCAACTAATGAACTCCAGCCATGAAAGCCTTTGACAACATAATAGACTTAGCCTTTCAAGGGGACCATCTAATAAGGTCGTAATTCCTACTCCCCGATCACCCATATTCTCAACCAACAGCACTCCTTTCTTGGCTGGATTAAGCTTCAGTTTGTTCACATCCATCTAGCTCATCCCTCACAGGGGTCATTTCGTAGAAAGAGAGCTAGGGGGACTCATTAGCATAACTCATTAGCATATGCCACACCCCCTGACATCAGGGGCTCGGCGGTGGACCTGCAAGGCCAGCGGGAGTGCGAGGAAGCCCCGCAAAGGCCCTCCCTGGCCTCAGGCAGGCAGGGGAGAGGCGGGGAGGAAGCAACTTACCCTCCCTCTTCTCCTGCCTCCTCCTGGCTGAATGAGGGCTGGAAGCGGGTGGCCGGAAGCAGGGGGTGGGGCTTCGTCATGTGCCCCGCCCCCCTGCACCTCACCCGGGGGGACTGCGTCCCCCCCCCGAAATGACCTCTGCTCATCTATTATGATTCTTAAAAAGCATACAGGCCATTTCACAAGTGGGATATGTACCTTCCAGACAGAAATGTTATCCAAGCTTGCACTGGAGGGATAACTTTTGAAATAGTACATTGGATAACACACCAATAATGTGGAGGAAGACTAGCCCACATTAAGTTTAGAGTCGTGATTTTCTATAATGGAAAAAAGTTACCAAAACAAGTTCTCGGGAATAACCTTAATTGAGGATTTTTTGTGTGCCCAGATGTGGTTTCTCTAGACTTTGGTCAAGACCTAACATCCCCCCCCCAAAAAAAACCCACAATTAATTCCATCTGATTCTATCTAACGAATAAATGCAAGGCTCTGGTCACTGTTCACAAATCCTAAATGTTTAATTTTATTTAAACTATTTATATCCCATTTCCCCCCTAGTCAGAGGACTCAAAGTGGCAAACATCAATATAGACCTGGATACCATGCCTTCTTAAATTATACAAATCTGGGCCTCAATTTGAATACAAAGCATAGTACCAGTACCAGTCACCCAAGGTGAACTTAGTAGAATTTTACACAGATAACCAATCATGATTTTAAGTCGTTGCATTTAAACCCTGCTTTAAAGTCAATGAAACGAAGAACTCTGGAACACTTTTTACTTTTGCCCATGGCTTTTCACCAAAGTTCTAAATTACAGAACTTAATCATTTTGAGCAAGGCTGAAACTGATATAGACACCCTGATTCCATTAATAAAGCTAAGGGGCTGTGATTTGCCCAGAGAATATGTATGAAATAGAGGCTTGTAATCCTTCTTCTCCATTCAGCCAAGTCTGAAGCTTTCCTCCGACTTAACTGACTTTTCCTCCAGTGAAAGGAGCACTTAGAAGAAGAAGAAGCGAAGACATTGGATTTATACCCCGCCCTTCACTACCTAAAGGTGTCTCAGAGCGGCTTACAAACTCCTTTCCCTCCCCCTCCCCACAACAGACACCCTGTGAGGTCGGTGGGGCTGAGAGAGCTCTGACAGAAACTGCTCTTTTTCAAGGACAGCTCTTATCAGAACTACAGCTTGCCCAAGGTTATCCAGCCAGGTGCAAGTGAAGGAGTGGGGAATCAAACCCGGTTCTCCCAGATCAGAGTTCGCGCACCCAACCACTATGCCAAACTTCACTGCATGAAGTGGCAAGATGAACGCCAGCCTGTGTAGAGATGCATAAGCAAAACAGACAATACTATTACGAATTTGTATCTAATTCTAGTGTAGGAATTATTTTATCAGAAAACTGCATTTAGAAAAGCAGAGAGGGTATTTGGTCCACATCTGGCTGCCACCTCCAGGGTTCTACATGCGATGATCTCAAGATGGAAGTCAGAATTCACACAGTCATGGCCCCTAATTACGGGGCGAAGTAACTGAATCACATATCCAGTTCTGAACACAATTTTTCTCTCACGGGGCCAGGAAGATTCTGCTAGAAAGCAGGTAGCCATGAAGACACCTCAGGCCAGCATGTGTTCTCTCAAGAGGAAGAACTCTGGAGCAAGCAAAAAGCAAACGGCACTGATAACCATGACATTTTCTTTAACACTAGATTTTTTTGGGGGGGGAGGGAATCAATTTCGCCCAGCATCAGTAACCAAGTTTAATATATATGAATGCAATAATGAAAAACTGACTGAGGTCTGCCCTCAGATTCTTAAAGTCATTTCCATGATCCCCTTTTGCATATCGTTTGCCTACTTTTCTACATAAAATAACAAACCAGGGACAAAATGTGACTTCAGGACAAGTATTACAGGTGTGATGCACGTTGTATTTCGTTGCACAAGTTACAAATATTTAGATTTAACAAAATGGAGATTTACTGTTCATGTCATGGAAGAAACACTTTACTGCCCATTTAGTACAGGTCTAAACATTCTGGACATTTCAACTATAAATTTGATCCAATTTTCTTGGAGCCACACTCGTCTTTGGTTTCTTAATTACGCTCTCTAAATAATTCTGTAAAGCAGAAAGTGTGAATCAACTGGTTGTTTTGCTCTGGAATAATATAAAGGCTCTGTTTAATTATTAGGTAGAGGAGTTGGAATTTTTCTGAGAGAGAGAGAGAGAGATTGAGATTTAAACAAACATGTAAATGATTCACACTGCAAGGGAACAAGTTCACAGTTAAGTCATTCTTACATGCTTTCAGCGTATTATTGCATATTAAATGCATACCAGTTCTTTAAATAAGGAAATAGAACATTTCACTCTATAGACATTTATTTTTCCATTAAAGCAACATGATTAAATTTATATATTTTCAAACTTTATACAATCATAATGAGAGTCTACCATAGAAGCTTGTGATTATTTTTTTTCCCGCCTTAAAAGTGAAAATGACTACACATTACACATTGGAGTGAACAATTTTGTCTTCCTGTTCAGGTACTTCACGTGTCGACAATGCAAATACTGTACCTTGGTTACTAATACTGCTTTATCCACAGAAACTATTGCTTCTGCTCAGGACAGACTGATACACAACTTTGGTAATAAGGTCATTTATCCCACTGAGTCTTCTTCAGAACAATGCTGATATGGCTCATATCAGAGGCAAAGCCCACTGTGTAAGGTTGAATTACCAATTATAGCCCCGTCACTCGTGCTTCTGCTCTTTAGCCTGCTGTCTCTGTGTGGGGATAAAGGAGGTTTCACCAAAAAAACTGTACCTGTGAACAGGACGCGACAACAGCGGCCTTAAAAGGAGGGAAACAGACCCATGCTCCAGAGTGACAGACTTGCGTTATAAACAAGATGACAGTTCGTCCAAACATCTGACATACGGCAAGGCAAACTTCAGAAGACCTTATGTTTTTATACTGGTTAATACTGTACAGGTTACAATGGTACTACAAAGCCATGATGGAAATGCCCGGGGTTTAAGTGACAGGAATGTGGCAGTTATCCTACTTTCATTACTTTATCCAGTTATACACCAAATAACTTGATATAATGTGCTTGAGTTTAACTGTGGCTGTAGAACCTACCCCCGTTAAAAAAAAAACCTCAACAGATTTTAAGCCAATACCCGCTTTAAGAGGAGACCTATTTTTACAAAATGTAATGTAGTCTTGATGAGAGAACTCCAGCCAGTTAAGCAATGAGTTTCTTTTTAATACTTAATTCAAACAGCAAGGACATTTCTATCAGATCTGCCCAATATGGATCTGTTTGATGCCCACGACCAAGTTGTAGACCCATTTCTTAACAGGACTTCTCTCTCTCTCTCTCTCTCTCTCTCATGCACCCACACGCACGGATGTGAGTAACATAAGCAAAATATGTGTGCTTCAGAACTGACCTGCTTCTGTGTAAGATTTAATGCATACTATTATGAAAGCCGTTGTTAGTGCAATCTTTATTGGCTTTTTGAACTAGCTGACAAGTTCAGGCAGAAAATACACTGGTGATGTGACAGTGTTGCTCCGAAACAATCAAGGCCCCTCATTCTTGCAGAAGCCCACAATTTCATTCACATCTGACTAGGGGCTCACTCCACCACCAGAACCAGCTAGCCATATGGTTAGTGAGCAGGAAATGGAAAACCCATACTAGCAACAACAAGGGGAGGTTTTTTTAAATATGTATAGCATCTCTAGGAGAGGTTATTATAACCTAGGTTAAGGAACGTTTTATTGGACCAACTCTCTATAGCTTTAGAAAGCACCTCGTGCCAAGATCCCAACCTTTTTTCCTGGAAAGATTTGTCAAGACAAGTACTCTTTGGTAGTTCCAAACCTGAAAAAATATTGGACAAGTGTGTGGACTCTGATGCAAGTTACTCGACAAGATTAAACTAGGAGTCAAGACTATGGATGCTTTTTAGACGTCAAATACCCAATGTCCCTGTTAAATGTTTTTGCAAAAGAGATACCGGTGACATTCATGAAGGCAGTATCTAATACTGCCCTTCCATACCCTGGACTCTTACTCTTCTAGTGCATTTTCATGAAATATGAGCCATGTACAGCTCACAGCCTTAGAGCACAAACCTATGGGCATCCTGTCTGAGAAGAATGCTAGAAAAATGGGTTGGAGGCAGTGTACTACCAGGAATTTACGGTGGCATTTCCTTGTCCCTTCTCAGCATTAACCATCTTGGCGATCTGCAATTCTCAAGCAATCCAAACTTTGGCAAACGTACACAGAGCATGGCTGAGTTGAAACACATAATATCCCCCCCTCCCCCCGCAGCAGACGTTTGAAAGCCTTCTTCACGTTTAAAGTAGTTTTATACTGTACATATTTCACATAAAAAGGGACAGGTCCATTTAAGGCAGGGATGTGAATGTGGCAGCAATCGTTCTTGCAGACACTGGTGCACAAGACATTTCTGGAGCAGGACGAGGACGATGGCAGAAATGGAGAATCAAACCTGATCTTGCTTCACTGTTCAGAACTGCTCTGACAGCAATTCACATAATCTTCGGGATACTGTCTCTTTACTCGTTCGCAGTGTTAATCTATACATCTGGAAGAAAATGGAACAGTCTTTTCAAAGGTGGCTGATGTGATGGATAAAGTAGCAGATAAATATGAGTCCCACATACAAGGATATGCGAGATCCCATGCCAATTTCAATCGAAAATGGAGTCCACTTATAACATATTTTACAGAAAACGGTGTGTTACCAGCAAATACTAGTTATGCAGATTGGATACATCTTTAAAAAAATTTTATGGCTTGAGCATTCTCAAAAATATATATATGTATGGATACTTTTAAGGTCCTTCTAAAATATATCTGGATTTATTATATGGTATATTATACGTTACTACTCTAGTAGAACAAGTGGAAAATAATAAGAAAGTGACAAGGTAATAAGATGTTAAATGGAGAATCAAACCTGATCTTGCTTCACTGTTCAGAACTGCTCTGACAGCAATTCACATAATCTTCGGGATACTGTCTCTTTACTCGTTCGCAGTGTTAATCTATACATCTGGAAGAAAATGGAACAGTCTTTTCAAAGGCGGCTGTAAGACAAGTCAAGGTTTCCAGAAAATAACTTGCACATGTAACACTAGGGTGCAAAGTCAACAGTGGCTGTTGAGGTGTGTTTAAGCTCATGACACTTGGCTGATACTGGAGTGCTTATTTTCAAGATCCTGTCCTATTTACGATCTTCTCCTCACCATGTTTAGATATTTTGGGACTACAGCTAGGTGGGCAAAAAGGGACAATCATGCCAGATGCTCTACAAAACGAAAACTAATTATTTCAACTGATGTTCAGGAAACTGTTCAACTTCACTGGGAAGCAGGCCAAGGGCCAAGTCTGCCAGCCCATCTCATTTGCCACAGGACTCAAAAGGCCTTGCTATACTTATTCCACCTCCTGCAGAAACTGCGGTCTTCTGAAAGTAAAACAAGCTATACATCTGATTTGAGTAAAATCGCCGAAGTGTTCACTAAAGGGAAAAGCAAACCTGTGTAAATTCTGAACAGAACAAATTTGCTTGGGCAAGTAGTAAATAAACTGAAGAGTAGTATTCGAGGAGCTATAGAGTAAGGTATTTATCGCCACAAGGTTATACTAGCAAACCTGTGTAAATTCTGAACAGAACAAATTTGCTTGGGCAAGTAGTAAATAAACTGAAGAGTAGTATTCGAGGAGCTATAGAGTAAGGTATTTATCGCCACAAGGTTATACTCCAACCAGCTGAGGTACTTCTAAAGCTGGGTCTTACGCACAATGCATTCTGCCTGTCTTTGTATTAACAGAGAAAACAATTTCTATGCAAATGTAAGAACCACTGAGCACCTAAGGAAAAAAATACACAGCTGCTGAAAGCTTGCAAGTCTGTGCAGCATAGACAAACAAAGCTGCTACCTGTGCCTGCAGGTTGGGTTCAAGACGCATCAAACATCCTATCTGGGTTGCTTTTGTGTGTATAATACCAGCTCCAACAAAATTAGCAGGGTTGGGATCCACTTCTTCAAGTAAAGCTGTGCCAAAGCCAATGATCTGTCAATGAAAAGAGCCAACAGGGAGACTGTATCTTTTGGCTTCCAGATGAAAGGTTGAGTGGCTGGGGGCGGGGGGGAAGAAGAGACAAAAACAGTGGTCTACGGACATCCAGATCAAGACCAACAGCTTTCACGTAACCTTTCTTAACTATCGCTGACTAACAAGGACTGCTTGGAGAAGGTATGTACTATGCACTCCCATGATTTCTCCAACAGCAGCAAAAGTACCAGCTGGCACACTATGCTTCTTCAAAGGCCCAGTCCAGACTGCTGGACATTACCAAGAGCTGGCTGTGCAAACTTCAAGACTCTGCCTGGACTTATCTATAAGCAACAGACATGCAGTCAACAACAGAGACCAACCCTTAAAAGGTCTAGGCAGATAAGACTCTTCTTCTGTGTTTTCTAAAGGGAGCAAACAACATTTCTCAGTTTCCATTTCAGGGAATCAAGTAACTAAGGAATTAAGCACCAATTATATTTTCTATTGACTAGTCACTTCAGGCATCCTAATTAGTGCAACACATGTCTCCATAAAGTGAAGGGGCGGGGGGCTGGGAGACATCCCCACATCAAGACCACTTCAATTGTAATTGCCAAGTACCAGAACCATTACCAACCTTTGCCTTTGTGATCTCTGTATCCATTGGATGCTTTGCTTTAAAGATGTTCTGCACTTCTTGTTGGGGGCTACGGTGTAACAATAAGGCAGCAGTAATTAACATAATTAACATAATTAACGACCATGGGGTCGCGAAGAGTCGGACTCGACTGTGCGACTGAACAACAACAAATTAACATTCACTACATTTTTGTAGGAGACAGACAAAAAATGAGAAAGTGGAGTTGTTTTACACTGAAGCAGCAATATCATGTGTCAGCAAATGCCGTATCAGAGCTTGGGGCGACTTCCCCCTCCTCCACATTTTTCCTTCTCGGTTGACACAGATGTCAGCCAGGGAATCTGATTCAGTTGTCTGTTACCCCACCAGTACTTCTTCAACTCAGCTCTCCAT
>NW_015173698.1:745349-749848 GCF_001447785.1 Gekko japonicus | reverse complement strand
ACAATTAGGGGTGTGTGGCCTAACATGCAAAATTTTAGCCCTGGGTTTTGACAACAAACAAGATAAAGAGAAGAAGAAGCAAAAGGTAGGTGTGGCTGGATGACCACGCTTCTGGTAACACGGGGGTGTGGCCTAATATGCGAATGAGCTGTGCTGTCAGGGTGTGGCCTAATATGCTAATGAGTTCCCGCTGTTGGGTATGGCCTATTATGCTAATGAGTTCCTGCTGGGCTTCTTCTACAAAAAAAGCCCCGCATATTAGAATTCTCAAAGTGCTACAGGCATACTTAATCAACTACACATACAACTGTTCGCCCCTTTCTCTTAGAAACATGGAAAGAACTGTTGAGGAACCAGGGAAGTTTATCAACAGCACTGCTGTTCCACCCATTACCGTGCATAGCTGCCTTCTGAGAGCCAGCGTGGTGTAGTGGTTAAGAGTGGCGGACTCTAATCTGGAGAATTGGGTTTGATTCCCCACTTCTCCTCCACATGAAGCCAAGCTGGGTGACTTTGGGTCACAGTTCTCTCAGAACTCTCTCAGCCCCACCTACCTCACAGGGTGTCCAGTTGGGGGGAGAGGAAGGGAAGGAGATTGTAAGCTGCTCTGAGACTCCTTCGGGTAGTGACGGGTGGGGTACAAAAACCAACCCTTCTTCTTCTAAACACAGTTTTGTCTACACTCATTCTAAAAAAAAAATAATAAAAGTGGCAAATGCACTTTTGCAACATCTTGCCTGCTGAAGTCTCATGCAATGGGGCGTATTCTCTGGAGAAAAAAATGCAGTCTCTAAAGAGAAGCCATGCAAGATTCAAACCATCTTACCTGCTCAGCTGTTTCCACCGCTGGAAAAAGTCTTGAGCGGCCATTTCTGTAGGCTGGAAGAATTTGTTCAATGTGATGGGCAGCTTCACAGAGACATTTTGCAGTGTTCCACCATACCTGGGTGGGGGAGAAATGGAAGCCTATAGCAACTTTAAACGCTATGTTTCTTGGAACCGCCCAGCAAGAATTATTTGCGGAAAGCTTCTGTTTTTGATGTCTGGAGTACTGGATAGTTGGGAAATTTCTGGAAACAGTAGTCAGATGATCTACCTAACCCTGGATCTCAGCTCTGTTGGGCCTCAGCTCTATAGGGACAGCGTATCTCACAGACATCCCCTTGTGTATTGGAGTTAAGATTATAATTGGGATTCCCTTTCCCTTATTATAATTGTTTTTCCAGCCAAATTTAAATGATTAGAGGTTATCAATTAATTATGGGTTTAGAATATATTAGTTTAGAATAAATAGATTGGAATAACTGTACTGATCAATTTATTGGGTACTCATTAGTTAGTAGGGTGGTGGGTTAGAGACAGGGTGGGTAGGAATATTATTAAATTATTCAATTTCCCCTATTAATT
Organism: Gekko japonicus; assembly: GCF_001447785.1. Taxonomy (NCBI): domain Eukaryota; kingdom Metazoa; phylum Chordata; class Lepidosauria; order Squamata; family Gekkonidae; genus Gekko; species Gekko japonicus. The sequence goes on along the minus strand of NW_015173698.1, from coordinate 748,441 downwards.
GAGTTGTTTTAGTTAGAGAACAGAGGTCCATCAGTGGCTATTAGCCACAAGGTATAGATAGGGACTCTGGAGCAGGTGATGCTCTGTCTTCTTGGTGCTTGGAGGGGAGGGTCAACAGTGGGAGGGCTTCTAATGTCCTGGCCCCACTGGTGGACCTCCTGATGGCACCTGGTATTTCTGGCCACTGTGTGACACAGGGTGTTGGACTGGATGGGCCTTTGGCCAGATCCAGCATTGGCGTCTCTTAGGTTCTTAGGAATTCTTGGTCTGGGGCAAGGGATGCTCTGTCTTCTTGGTGCTGGGAGGGAACGATCAGTGGGAGGGCTTCTAGTGTCCTGGCCCCACTGGAGGACCTCCTGATGGCCCCTGGTATTTCTGGCCACTGTGTGACACAGAGTGTTGGACTGGAGGAGCCACTGGCTTGATCCAACATTGGCTTCTCTTATGTTCTTAGGAACTCTCGGTCTGGGGCCAGTTTTTTTCTTGGTGGGAGGGAACGACGACAGTGGGAGGGCTCCTAGTGTCCTGGCCCCACTGGTGGACCTCCTGATGGCACCTGGTATTTCTGGCCACTGTGTGACACAGAGTGTTGGACTGGATGGGCCTTTGGCCTGATCCAACATTGGCATCTCTTATGTTCTTATGTTCTTAATTGATTAGCTAAATTAATTGGTTAGTCATAAATTGATCGACTGGTTCGAAGGGGGTACAATTACAGACGCTGTTCCTTTCCCCGCCGTTCCTGACACGTGGCTGTGGTGTCTCAAGTACTAGCTCTCAATAAACTGAAACTTCTCTAGGAACGTTGTTGAGCGTTTTGACCGGGAACCCTGACAGGCAGGGGAGAGTGGTAGAGCTGGCTCTTACCTGGCACCAGGTGCAGGCAAAAGAATGGGCTTGGACCTGACACTGGAACAGCCCGGAGAGGACAACAGCATCCACGGCGAGGGCAGAACATAAGGCAGAACCAGAGAGGCCTGCACAAGTGTAAGGCAGGGCAGCAGCCAGGACGGGCCAGAGGCAGGGGTCATTTCCTGCAGGAGCGCACATGAGCGGAGCTCCGGCAGTAAAGAGCCCAGGGGGCGGGCACATGCAACAAGCCCCACCCCCGACTCCCAGCAGCCCTCAGTCAGAGCAAGAAGCAACCAGGTAAGTTGCAGAGCCCCCCCCCAGCCCAAAACAATTCAGTGACACCGTTAAGACCAATTTTTATTCAGGTACAAGCTCTCCCTCCTCTGCGAGGACAGATCTGCACATTCCCCCCCCCCCCAATAGCTAGGAATCCAAAACAGTCCAGTGGAACCTGAGCGGTGGGTGTTGCCTTCTGACATACTTCTGGTGACATCAGGGGGTGTGGCGTATGCAAATGAGTTATGCAAATGAGCTCCTGGACGTCTTTTTCTATGAAATGACCCCTGGCCAGAGGCATGGGCTTGGGAGGGCCAGGGGAAAGCAGGAGTAGAGACTGAGGGCTGTCAGTCTACCTCAACCGAGCACCTGGAGCAGCCAATAGGGCAGCTGAGGAAGGAGAGAAGCCATCCAGCAACCCAGGAAGAGGGACAGGAGTGAATCACTGCCCTCCCTCAGCAAGAGGCTGGATAGGCTCAGGGAATGGGTAGGGCTACTTGGGCGTTGAAAGACAGGTTCCTGGGGAAAGCCAAAGGAAAAAAGGGTGCAAATTCTGGTGCCAAAAAAGCTGTGATCCTGGTGAAAGGAGAATGAAGGCACGACCCTCTTTCCTTCCCCATTCTGAGGCCTGAGGAGACCCACTGGACACCCAGCCAGACTGCTGAGGGCAAGCCATCAGAGCTGGAATGGGATATGCCTCCCACCTCATGGTCATTTATAGACCAATTATGTAAGCTGCCCTGAGCTCTGTGTGACACAGAGTGTTGGACTGGATGGGCCTTTGGCCTGATCCAACACTGGCGTCTCTTATGTTCTTATGAGCCCGCTTGCGGGGAGGGAGGGCTATAAGTAAAATAAAATAAATAAATACATAAATAAAAATCTCTGATTTCCTTTATCTTAAAAAGAAAGAAACCCAGCCATTTGATTCTTCATCGGCTTCTATTCCTTAATTTAAAAGCAAGACTGTACCTGAACTGAATGTTTAGGACCGGGGCTTCCATGAAGTCCGATATGCATTCAATATTTACAACTTGCTGGACTTGGGCGCCCCCTTCCACTGTGGGGTCGACTGGCTTCGTCTGCAGATTCAGGCGTTGACAAGGTAAGGAAAAAAGACGCTTTGCCAAGCGGACATCAGAAAACGTCGCCAATTATTTCATAAAAGAAGGCAATTAAATGAAATACACCGATCAGGGGAAATTATAGGATTGTGAAAGCTGACGCTGGCCAAATTATTACAGGGCTGCATGTGACTGACACTCCAAACCTACACGCCACTTGAGCATTTGGGGCAATACTTTACAAATACTCAGAGTAACTATGGGCTTCAAACGTGTTGTGAAATACCACTAACACCATCTGATGGTTTAGAACAATTCTGGCCTAGCTGTTTCAAAAAAGAAAAACGTGCTATTTATATCATGGAATATCATCTGAGCTCTGAATTCCGACTATACTGAGGGCAGAACAGGAAAAGGGGACTGTCTGCCTTCCAACAAGCTGTACTTTGTAATCCTTTTAGATACGATGTTCAGTGTAAATGTAAGCACCATCTCTGGATTTCACTAGCTGCCATGGGGCACATAGGCATGCATTCTTACTCCTATATGCAAAATTAATAATCTTTCTCATAATCAGAGTGTTGGGTAACAAAAGGATATTTGACTGAAGACCATCTGAACAGATTAGTGTCGAGGTAAAGTTTAAAAACTGCGTTGAGGTCTTGTTGCCATAAAATATGAACATCCGACCTGAAAAGAAAAACACATTACTTCCTTTGTATGGTTTAAGTAATACACGACATCTGAGTTATCCCCACGGTGCCCATTCACAGAATTAACTGTAAGATGGCATCTGTACTTTACTGTGTTCAGACTCCTTTTAGGAAGATCCGCAGGTAGGTATGGAGCTGAGTAATGGGGGTGGGGGGGGACAGACACAAAACTATAATGCAATTTCTG
>NW_015173698.1:722220-745246 GCF_001447785.1 Gekko japonicus | reverse complement strand
AGATACGATGTTCAGCGTAAATGTAAGCACCATCTCTGGATTTCCCTGGCTGCCATGGGGCCCATACAGCATGCATTCTTACTCCTATATGCAAAATTAATAATCTTTCTCATAGTCAGAGTGTTGGGTAACAAAAGGATATTTGACTGAAGACCATCTGAACAGATTAGTGTCGGGGTAAAGTTTAAAAACTGCGTTGAGGTCTTGTTGCCATAAAATATGAACATCCGACCTGAAAAAGAAAAACACATTACTTCCTTCATGTGGTTTAAGTAATACACGACATCTGAGTTATCCCCACGGTGCCCATTCACAGAATTAACTGTAAGATGGCATCTGTACTTTACTGTGTTCAGACTCCTTTTAGGAAGATCCGCAGGTAGGTATGGAGCTGAGTAATGGGGGTGGGGGGGGACAGACACAAAACTATAATGCAATTTCTGGTTCTGTAACTTCATTTGGAGCTGCGGTGGCTCAAGTGGTTAAGACGCTGAACTGCAGGCTGTGGAAGGTCGGTAGTTCAGCAGTTCGAGACCCGAGTGTGCCGTATGACGGAGTGAGCTCCCGTCTCTAGTTCCAGCTCCTGCCAACCTAGCAGTTCGAAAGCAAGAAATTGCAAGTAGATAAATAGGTACCACTTCGGTGGGAAGGTAACAGCGTTTTGTGCGCCTCGGTGTTTAGTCATGCCGGCCACATGATCACGGAAATGTCTTCGGACAGCGCTGGCTCTTCGACTTGGAAACGGAGATGAGCACCGCAACCCTAGAGTCGGACTCGACTGGCTTTCGAGCAAGGGAACCTTTACCTTTACCTTTTAACTTGATTATATTCTGAAGAAGCACAGGCTTTTCCTTCAGAAGAAATCAGAGGACAGCTGACCCTAGCAGAGGGCGACCTGGGTAGAGATACACAGGATCGAACATCCGGCATTGCTCAGTACGTTAGAAAACCCAGAAGCCAGGCTGCATTTAAGTAATTTGGCCTTTAAGGGGGCTTACCATAAGAGCATTAAAATTGCAAAACAAAAACTGTAATAAGACAGGCTGAATGAGAGAGCAACAACCACATTTGAACTGCACAACTTGTATGAACGAGGCTTTCACAGAATCCAAACCTGAAAGCCCCATAGATACACCACCGAAATTCCTCAATGAAAGGCAGTTCCTACCATTGCAAATAGCTACCAGGAGCCTCGCTCCACCTTATTCGACTAAGTGTGCAAGTGTCAAACAAAGATAACGTGTGCAGAGAACACTGAAAGGCGAGAGTATCCAGCTGGGAGACGAACCTTGTTTCTCTCTCATTTGTCAGGGAAAGCACCCAACATGCATCCCCATCAACAGATGCCTGCCTTATAAAGCCTGTGGTTCGTTTACAAAAAAAACCCCTACAACCCACTATATAAGCCCGCCTGGTAAGTGGAAGATAACTGAACTCCCTGAGGCTTGTTGTTGTTGTTGTTCAGTCACACAGTCGAGTCCGACTCCTTGCGACCCCATGGACCAGATCACGCCAGGCCCTCCTGTCTTTCCTCCTGCTTCGGAGTTTGCTCAACTTCATGTTCGTTTCATCTATGACACTGTCCAACCATCTCATCCTTTGCCGTCCCTGTCTTCTTTGACCTTCAATCTTTCCCAGCATCAGGGTCTTCTCCAGGGAGGGCTCCCTTCTCATTGGGTGGCCAAAGTATTTGAGCTTCAGTTTCATTATCTGGCCTTCCAGGGAACAGTCAGGGTTGGTTTCTTTTAGGATCGACTGATTTGATCTCCTTGCAGTCCAAGGGACTCTCAAGAGTCTTCTCCAGCACCAGAGTTCAAAAGAATCTATTCTTCGGCGCTCGGCCTTCCTTATAGTTCAACTCTCACAGCCATACATGACTTGTATGGCTTGAAGATAGCACAAAGGGAGAGAGAGAAAGAACTACGCAGCCCAGTCACTGACTGCTGGGACTTTCTAGCCAGTCTGAACAGCCAGACGTTTTCCTAGGGCCTTCAGAAGATCTGCGGAGAGCCGTAGAGATAGAACAAGCTCTCTTTTTTGATACAAGGAACACAACTTCTTTAAAAAAATAAAGAAAACTGCAATGCTATAAAAACCCATCGAGACTGTTTATCGTGGTCTGTACTGTTCTTACCCAAGTTCTGTCGAAATTCGGATTTCAGACCAATCTGGAGCAACTGATTCTCAAACAAGACTCCATTATTTTTGCAAACGAACCTGGGGAAGGAAGGACAGGCAAACTGTAGGCATCTTGTTACATAGAACTACCAACCTATTTGGCAGTCATGCCTGGTGCAACTGAAGGGGAAAGGCTACATCTAGGCTTAATACTAAGGCAGGAGCATTAGAAGGATTAAGAAAGTATTAAGAAGTACGCTGCCTTGAGCCTGCTTGTCAGGCAAGGCAGGATAGAAATCAAATAAAATAAATATATAAATAAATAAATGAGTTGCCGAATAAATCATAATTAAGTTAAGCGGAAGGCCAGACAGTTTTTGCAGCAAGGGGCTTTACTCCACAACCATTCACAATTGTCATCCTTGTGTGGAGCAAAAGGGGGGAAAAGTCAGAAGACTGCAGAACACATCTGACACACTTGCTTTTGAAGACCGGCATCGTCAGTATTTCAAAATGGCCCCGGATTACAAATAATCTTACTGAGTACGCAAGACAAAATAAAAAAATCCCCTAACATTTTTATGCATCACAAACTGTTCGGGATGATCATAAGGAACTTTTTTATTTGTCAGACCTTTATCCATCTACTGTCATTCTAAGTACTAACCTGCTACCAAATCTGGTTAGAATGACGTTTGCCAGACTATTCACCTTTAACTGGGGTTAACTTTCTTCAGCACATTTGAAAGATATGAATTATCTTTTTAGTTTCATCAAAGACAGACTGCAGCACATTAGAAATAGCTGCAGATCCATTTTCCACCTATGATTATCCAAGCCATAATATTTATAAGAATATTTCGGGATTTCAAATAGAAGTAATGCTAACGTGAGAGAACTAGTAGGGTTCAGTGGGCACCGATCTGGGAACTCATTTTATTAGCGTGGGCAAGCACCTACTTTAGCTGACTTTACAGGACTGTGAAGGCTGATTCTGCCATCTAAAAGAGGCTGAAAAATAATTTATCACTTTTCTGATAAATGCCTGCAAACATTCTTGGTATCGCCCACCCATACTCCAGCATGTTATAAAGGCTAGAAAGTTCTGGATTATATCGAACTCCCATCAAAAGTGCCAAGTGCTCCTGAAGCATCATGCAAACCCAAGAAGACGAAGACCACTAGCCCCAGTTAAAATGGCTATGCAAGGCCGTGTTACCAACTTGGAATATGACAAAAAGATTAAGCTTCTTTTACAGAGTCAATTCACACGAGCTTATTGCTCAGTTTCTTAGCAGCTGACAACTCATAGCTGACTGCATGAAGAAGAAGAGGAGATTGGATTTATACCCCGCCCTTCACTACCCAAGGGAGTCTCAGAGCAGCTTACAAATGCCTTTCCCTTCTCCTCCCCACAACAGACACCCAGTGAGGTGGGTGGGGCTGAGAGAGCTCTGACAGAAAATGCTCTTTTTTTCAAGAACAGCTGTGCCAGAACTATGGCTTGCCCAAGGTCATCCAGCAGGTGCAAGTGGAGGAGTGGGGAATCAAACCCAGTTCTCCCAGATTAGAGTCCGTGCACTTAACCACTGCACCAAACCTTTCCTGTTGAAAACCATTGTTATCAAAAGTGATATGAAGATTCGGTGGTATGTGATCTGTGGCTGTCCACTCACGTATGCCACCAACCAAGTGATGAACATCTATATATTTATCAGCTAAGGGAACAGGTAACACTGAGAAGCTGAAAAATATCCATTCTGTAATTGCTGAGAAAACTGGTCAATGGCAGACAGTGGTTCTCTGGCAAAATAAGTAAGTTTCAATGACTCCTTATTTCTTCCAATGCCTTCCCTGCAGCCTTCAAATGCCATTCAGCCTGATCGGGACTTCCATATGCGGGCAACCAATTTCATAATCGTAATTCAACCTGCAACAACCTGCAATTAAACAGTTTGCCGTTCTCAATTATGACTAGAAAGCTAGACGAAGACGTCTCATCTCCAAGAAGTGATTTCTGACCCATTATTAAATTGGCTTTTTAATTTAAGGTTGTTAAAGTTAAAGTCTATACCAGCAGCCCAGTCCTGCAAGATTTTCGTATTGCTTACTTGTGGAAAAGTTCATCAGCATCATGCACAGCATCAGCTGGTTCCTCAGAAACAACCTGCTCAGTTGAAGCCAGGTCAGGACTAAGTGAGACAGCAGAAAGAAAGGAGGCAGCAAGAAAGATGGAGGTAATTGTTAGTAGGAAACTTAAGGGGGTGGGGAGTCCTCTCTCTTTCGGGTACAGCATTTTATGGGCTTAACCTAAAAAAAGCCAGTATATGCGAAATTATACTTTAAGTCAGGGGTCATTTCCTGCAGGAGCGCACAGGAGGCGGAGCTCCGGCAGTAAGGAGCCCAGGGGGCGGGCACATGCAACAAGCCCTGCCCCCTGCTCCCAGCAGCCCTCAGTTGGGCCACGAGGAGCAAGAAGCAGCCAGGTAAGTTGCAGAGCCCCCCCCCCACGACCCGCCTTCAGGTACAAGTTCTCCCTCCTCTGTGAGGACAGATCTGTGCGTTCCCCTCCCCCCCATAGCTAGCCATCCAAAACAGTCCAATGGCACCTTTAAGACCAAGTTTTGTTCAGGTACAAGCTCTCCCTCCTCTGTGAGGACAGATCTGCATGTTCCCCCCTCCCCATAACTAGCAATCCAAAACAGTCCAGTGGAGCCTGAGTGGTGGGTGTTGCCTTCTGACACACTTCCGGTGATGTCGGGGTGTGTGGCATATGCAAATAAGTTATGCTAATGAGCTCCTGCACCTCTTTTTCTACGAAAGGACCCCTGCTTTAAGTACTCCCCCTCCCTCAAATTGCTCAGGTGACAGTTTGAGGAACCCAATATTCGATACCACTAGAAGCTGCTTGAGAGCCTAAAAAGGCAATGCTAAAGACTGGGGCACCCACGGGGACGAACAGCAAAACATGGGGGGCCTACGCTGAGAAGGGGGAAGAGGAAGGAATCAACTCTTCTTCTGTCAGTTGACAAAAGAGGGCAAAATGGCCTTGCCAGAGTAGGGGGACTTTGCCCTCTTTGCTTTCCTCACTCAAGCCACACTGGTTGAGGACTCTGGGAATAAATTTTCCTGGAGTCCGAAGAGGAACATGGGAAAGGTGTGTGATGCCTGCAACCCACAACAGTTGTATTCAAACCCATGTCAACCTCAGATATTTCAGTGATTTCCATCGATGTTTCATTAAGCTAGCAGTTCCCGAGCAAACACTACGGAGAGTGATGTTGTTAGCTATTTAAAAAATGACACTGGGCTGCAACTAGGTCATAAATTAAATAGAAACTGTATTTTGGAACTGTGATTTAAGAAACCTTCTGTTTGATCAAGGCAGGGTAGCAAATCCAACTTATCCAGAACAGTTTCATGTATCTGGCACTCTCCCCCAATGATAAAAGTGGTCCAAATACAAGTTTCCGAACGAACACATTCTGACACAAAGGTCAAAAGATATACAATGTATAGGGTTGCCAAGTCAATTTTCCACCCCCAGCGGGGGACTTTGGGGGCGTTCCTGGAAGGGGTGGGGCATCCCCAACGTGATGACATCACGTTGGGGACGTCTGCCGCCCACCCACCCAGCCGTGCGCCGGATCTCCAGAAACAGCAGTTCCCTGCACTTAAAGTAGCCGGCAGCCGGCGTTTCCCCTTTAAGAGAAGCTGTGTTTCCCTTTTAGGAACGAAGCTGGCTTTTCACTGCAAGCTTGCGTAGTTCGCGGTTGGGATGAAACACGGGTTGCACACCCTTAAAGGGAGAGAGATGGGTGGCTGTGGGTGTTGGGGGTGGGGCTTCCCCCGCCGGCCACCTGGGCGGCGGCGGGTAGAACCCCCCCAAAAAACGGGGGACCCCTGGCAAACCAGGGGGTTTGGCAACCCTAACAACGTATGAAATTAAGATACTAAAACATGGCAACTCAAATCTCAAACCAACAATATTCAATGCTTGGGATGTTTATGGATGCTAAATTCAGGAAAAGTTAGTCTTGTAAGTGAAAATGTTGTTATCCCAATTTGTCAGGGAAAGAAATTCCACCCTTCGATGTACAGAACCTGATTTCCTGCATTTTTATATAGCCAAGACATAAGCAATATCCACATGTACCAAGTATTTTGCTCAAGTATGTGCTCTATAACGAGGGATTCCTTACTGCTATATGCTGCCAAATTTATGAGGCAGCAAGACTACTAATAAAGGAAATGACCCAAGACATAAACTATATTTCCAATCCCTACATACCACAGGGTCTGCAGAAAGGGTACCCGCACAAATCAGGGGTCATTTTCTGCAGGAGCGCACAGGAGCGGAGCTCCGGCGGTAAGGAGGCCAGGGGGCGGGAACATGCAACAAACCCCGCCCCCTGCTCCCAGCAGCCCTCAGTCGGGCTACGAAGAGCAAGAAACAACCAGGTCAGCTGCAGAGGCCACCCCCCCGGCCCGCCTTCAGGTACAAGCTCTCCCTCCTCTGTGAGGGCAGATCTGTGCATCCCCACTCCATAGCTAGCAATCCAAAACAGTCCAATGGCACCTTTAAGACCAAGTTTTATTCAGGTACAAGCTCTCCCTCCTCTGTGAGGGCAGATCTGCACGTCCCCCCCCCCCCAATAGCTAGCAATCCAAAACAGTCCAGTGGAGCCTGAGCGGTGGGTGTTGCCTTCTGACACACTTCCGATGATGTCAGGGTGTGTGGCATATGCAGCTAAATTATGCTAATAAGTTACGCTAATGAGCTCCTGCCCCTCTTTTTCTATGAAATGACCCCTGCAAATACTACTCTAATTACGTATCAGCTTTTGGAGTCTTGGTTAGATAAGTAGGAACTGTACTTGGCTGGGGCCAGGAAAGAAAAAACGCAAATCTCCTCCCACTCCTATGACGCATTGATTTAAGTACCTTGCAAAGTTATCTTCGGAATTAGATGCGAGAGATGCGGGAACGGCAGAAGAATCTGAGAAGACGTCCACCAACAAGCTACCACTGGATGTTGGGGGAGGTACAGAGTTTGTGGCCGGGACTGCGCCAAGACCTAAAAGATCTGCTGAAGGAGATGGGGTTGACTGTAAGAGAAGACGTTTGAAAGCATACAATTAACCCAGGCTCATAAGAACAGAAGGCTGAATTGCAGAACAGACCGTTACCAGACACCAGCCTAACCCTGCGTTTTTTCCTATTCCATATTCCAATGGAATAGTAAGACTTCTGGATTGGATCCAACTAGCTTTGGTGAAAAAAGTGAGAGCTATCCTTTTGGGAAATAAGCTACCCTTTGGACCTGCACAGACAAAAGCCACGAGAAATTGGGTTAGGCAAGATTAAGTGGGGAAAGCTGGCTGGATCCAACCCATTGTGCGGCATACCACCGTGATTTTCAGTTTTTGGTATCCTACTTCCGCGGCAAGCCCTGACCTCGTGCGGCATACTGTTTTTGCTATCCTACTTCCGCGGCAAGCCCTGACCTGGATAGCACAGGCTAGCCCGATCTCATCAGATCTCAGAAGATGAGCAGAGTCAGCCCTGGTCCGTATTTGGATGGGAGACCACTAAGGAATACCAAGGTTGTGATGCAGAGGGAGGCGACGGCAAGCCACCTCCAAACATCTCTTGCCTCAAGAATCCTACGGAGTTCCCATAAGTTGGTTCTGACTTAACAGCACCTCCCTCCACACACAAAAAAAACTTTTGAGGGAAACTGATCCCCAAAGCATCCAATGAAAACTAGCTAGAAACCGAAAAGAAAAACATACAGCTACACTGGGCTAAAACTCCAATTAACTAAGCTATCAACCTATCTTAAAGTGGGAAGGAAGGCTTATAATATTTCCTGAAGTCATGATCCATGAAGACTGTATATTTCTGTGCTTACTCACAAGTCACTCCTGTATTCTTGTTATACTGGTATTGTATATATAAGCAGGGTTCTTCTTGTAGCAGGAACTCCTGAGTTAGTGTGAGGTAGCTCACAATTTTTTTAGCCTCCGGCTCACACATTTTTTGTCAGCCCAGAAAGGATGGCTCCAAAGCAAACTGATTTATGCAGTAGCCAGATCACTCGGTCACAACTTCAATGCCGGTAGCTCACGACATAGAATTTTTGCTCACAAGACTCCACAGCTTAGAGGGAACACTGCTCACAAGTCACTCCTGTATTCTTGTTATACTGGTATCATACTGAAGCTACTTTTTTGTCCCAGAGATCTGCAGAACAACCTCCGACTGAGAATCATCAGAAATGTCCTAAGGTCACATTTACAGTGAGGCAATAGAGCTTCACTTTTACGCTTTTCTTCAGAATCCACTCTAATGACTCCATACGTAAGACCATGCATTGACAGCACTCCTCTGCCTGGTGGTTGGTTGCTATCATCTGTCGGCCTAAAAGGATTCAAGTTTCACATAAACAGGCAGCTCTTTATATATATAAAAAAGCAATTCCTGATATTGCCACACTCTGGTGTTATTTTCTAGCATGATGAAGAGACAAGAGACCTAGAGCAGGAATATGCAGGGAGGGTTTTGCTCAGTTTTCAATGCTCTCTATTGGCCAAACTCTTTGGAAGGGAGTTTGGGAGTGTTTCAATGGAGTTGTGACATTTGTTGTTTTTTTAATATTTATTTATAATTTTCAGTATACATAATAAAATCGGTTTACATTTCTTATTCTTGTGAGTCATATTTGTTTACACTGTCCAACTATACATAAAACATTTTCCATCTTTTCTCAAATGTTTCTTTGGTTTTGCCTTGTACTATTACACTTAATCTATCCATTTCAGCTACTGACAACATCTTATCTATTACTTCTTTTTTCGAAGGCACTTCCTCATCCTTCCATGCTTTAGCTAATACTATTCTTGCTGCTGTAAATATATATATATAATTATACATTTATTTGCTTTACTGTATTCCACTGGCAGAATGTTTAATAAAGCAATCTCTGGTAAAAATGGTATTTGTGTTTCTGTAATTTCATTTATCATACAAAATTCCCCCCCCCAATATCTTTGTATCTTCTCACACCTCCACTACATATGCATAAATGTGCCAAGATTTTTTTTACACTTCCAGCAGTTTCTATTTGCATTTGTGTAGCATTTTGCTAGTTTCTCTGGTGTCCAGTGCCACCTATAGAACATCTTATAGATATTCTCTTTATATGGAATTGCTCGCATAAGTTTTATTGATTGCCACATTTTTGTCCATTGCTCTGCTTCTAATGTGTATTGTAAATCCTTTGACCATATAACCATTGTTCCTTTGACCATTTCCTCTGCCATTAATAATGTGTATAATTTTTGAATTAGTTTGTCGCTGGAAGACAGCCAAATCTTGTTGAGTTGTGACATTTGTAAACTGGCTGGCAGGACTCTTTTCCAGTTTGCCGAATTTTACTGTTTTATTTATAACTGTCTTCCTTGGGTCCCAAGGCAGGGGGAAAAGATGGAGTACATGTAACGGCGGACCTTGAACTCTCTAAACAGCCCTTTCCTTTTCTGTCCAGGGTGACACAACCTTTAGTTTGTGTGTAAAGGTGCTGTCAATTTGCAGCTGACCCTGCAGGGGTTTCAGGGCAAGAGACTAACAGAAATGGTTTGCCACTGTCTGCCTCTGCGTAGCAACCCTGGACTCCCTTGATGGTCTCCCATCCAAGTACTAACCAGGGCTGACCCAGCTTAGCTTCCGAGATCTGACAACGTCAGGCTAGCCTGGGTCATCCAGGCCAGGGTGACCATTAAATTAGCACTTCATAATAATAAAAAAATCCCAACCCCCCCCCCCCCCACACACACACACTACTGAATGAATAGAGATAGCTTCATTGCTGTTTTGGAGCTTTTTACCACGGTAACATGAATACCGCCCATTAAGAGTTTGATTTTCCGCTTTGTTTCAAACAAAAACAGTCATGTTGAGTACACCTACACAACACTTCACCCTTAACTTCAAGCTAAGGAGCAACAGAGAGAGGGAAAATGCACCAGGCTTATGTTTTAGCGGGCTGGGTTTCCCAACACGATCCTAATACTGGTTACAGATGACAATCCCAACAACAGGCCTCAGGATGTATTCCCAATCAACAGGTGGTGCTAGTATGCTTTTCACAACCTGTTTTAACAAGCTGTATGCAGTACCTTAAGGGCACTTTCCCGGGAGGAATCCCCAAAGGGTAAACTTGCTTTAAGATTCCTCTCTAAATACCCTGCCAGGAAACACTAGATGGGTGTTAGCCAACCATGTTAAAAATGGGAGTGTAATGACAAACACCATAAATATTTAATTAAACAAAGATATTACAGATGCTTTCTTTCTCCTAAAAGGACACAGGCAAGGGGTGGTGTTGGTGGTGGTGGGAACACATTATAAACACTGGCAATGAACTGGCTAGAAATGGGAGGTCAACACACAGGCAGCTGTAAGGAAGTAGTATCCTCATTACTCGGGAAGAAAGCTCAATCACAGTCGTGATCAGCATCCTTCTTCTCTGACGTTCTGCTTTTCTGCATGTAGTACTATGTTTGCTACACTTAGGGAACACCCCCTCACTTTAAAGGAAAAAAAGATCAAGACCCTTTATCTGTTGCTTTCTTATTCTCTAAGGAGCTCATGGGGAGATTCATATACCCAATCCTGTGAAGTAATTTAGAAGAGAGAGGGAGACTGGCCCAAGGTAAGCCCAAAACAGGCCATTTGGACTTCAGGGAAGGTGTGCAGCCGCCCCTCCCCCCTCTCTCCTCCCCCTCCGCTGCTGCCCCACAAAATTTCCCCATGCCCCACCAAGCCAAAATTTCTGGCTACGGGGCTGGCCCAGAAGCTACATGCAGAGCAGAACCTGGCTTTCCCCAGTCCTCGTCCATCACGTTTGGTGTAGTGGTTTGGTGTAGTGTGTTAAGTGTGCGGGTAGAGCCGGTTTGGTGTAGTGGTTAAGTGTGCGGACTCTAATCTGGGAGAACCGGGTTTGATTCCTCACTCCTCCACTTGCACCTGCTGATGTGACCTTGGGTCAGTCACAAGCTCTGGCACAGCTGTCCTTGAAAAAGAGCAGTTTGTGTCAGAGTTCTCTCAGCCCCACCCACCTCACAGGGTGTCTGTTGTGGGGAGGGGAAGGGAAAGGAGTTTGTAAGCCACTCTGAGACTCCCAGTGAGGGGCGGGGTATAAATCCAATCTCTTCTTCTTCTTCTTCTTCACTAACCATCACACCACTAGGGCTGCCAAATGCCCCCGGGGGGCAGATTTCCTCCTGCTTTCGAGCCCCCCCTGTATTCGAGAAACCCCACCCCCGTGTGCACGTCACCCGGATGTGACGTCACACGCTGGGGCGGGGCCGCAGCCATTTGAGGGGAAAACTCTATGTTTTCCCCTCAAATGGCTGTGGCCCTGCCCCAGCGTGTGACGTCACATCTGGGTGACATAGATGCGGCGCGCGCGCGCACCGGGAGATGGCCAGGGATCCCCCACTGAGAAGGTAAGGGAGATTTGGCAACCCTACACACCACACCAGCTCCCACTGCAAATGATGCAGTTTTATTACATTGTTGGTTGTTTATATTACACTGCTCTTACTGCATCATTTTTTAATCGTGTCATTGGCTTTGATTCTCAGTGAGAAAGGTAAACTATAAATTAAGCAAATAGATCACACTTGTTTGGACCTACCCATGAAATTGATGTCAAGCAAGCTAATAGGTGCCTTGGGAATTACACCTTAGAAGCATACCTTTCAGACACACTTTGGGCACTACGCTATTTTATTTATTTATTTAGACTTTTATTCCGCCCTCCCTGCAAGCAGGCTCAGGGCGGATCACAACAACAATATACAATAATCCAATAAAACACAATAATCCAATAGTTAAAGTGCAGTAATCTCAGAAGCTGGAGCCGCTGGGCCTCTAAAACCTTCTCAATATGGGCTGCACAGAGAGGGGGAGCTTCCGCAAGGGAGGCCAACTTGATTGGACGCCCGCTGCCTCATCCAAAGGTCTGGCAGAACAGCTACAGTCCCTGTAGAATGGTGGAAGGTCCCGCAGGGCCCTGATCTCAAGTGGGAGCGTGTTTCACCAGGCTGGGACCAGGACAGAGAAAGCCTTGGCCCTAGTTGAGGCTAAGCGGATGTCCCTTGGGCAAGGGACAACCAGCAGTTGTTGGTCGGCCAAGTGCAAGGTTCTCCAGGGCACATATGGGAAGAGGCGGTCCCTCAGGTATCTGAGGTCCCTCAGGTAAACTACAGCACTTCAAGGAATTTCTCAGCCAACAGGGAGGACATAAAGAATAACAAGTCTTTCCTCAAAATTCTAGAAAGCGAGTGAATTACAAAATGCTCAGATGTTGAGGTAACATTCAGACAAGAAAACTAATCCAAGCATTTTGGCATATAGCTTTGATGGTAGCCTTTCAGCGGGTTTTTGGTCTTTAAAAGAAGATTTAAGCTTTCAAAAGAGAGAGAGAAATGAGATAGGGAAAATTAAATTTGATGAAGGTTTATTATGCCTATATGAAAAGTGGTAAGGCAAGGTACCAAAATCTTCTATTAATTAAAAAAGAAAATGAAGAGGCAATAATAAGTTCTCTTACCCGTAGATAGGAGACTGAAAGTTTCTTCTAGAGTTGCCAACGGGCCTGGGAAAAATACTCTATACCTTTAATAGAGTCTTAATGTATGGAAAGGGGCAGCTGAAGCTTTTCATGGCAGGGAGATAAATAACATCCCAGTTAACTATTATTAAAGGCCTGTCAGCAACTCTTGTTCCTTCAGTTCTCACAGTTTTGGTACAGCTTTAAGCCTCCAGCCTTTTTATTCTCTTATATACTTCATTTATAGCCAGCCTTTCTCACTGAGACTCAAGGCGGATTATAACATGTAAAAAAATAACAACAACCACCAATTCAATCAGACCGCATGAGACATCCAGTAAACAATACAATAGGAGTAGGACTACAGAATTGGAAAACAAATCAGACAGAATAGCTAAAGAATAATGTACCATAAATAATGCAGAAAGAAGGTGGCAAAGGTAGGAGACAGTGCAGTAAAAACAAGATGATACATAAAAGAAATATTGCAATAGACTGCACTCCTATAGTTGAGAGGCAGTGCGGTTGAGTGATCAGAGTGTCCGACTAGGACCTGGTAGACCTGGGTTTGGATCCCCACTCTGCTGTGGAAGCTCGCTGGGTAACCTTCGGCTAGTCACTCTCAGCCTTACATCCTCACAGGGTTGTTGTGAGGAGAAAATGGAGGAGAGGAGAACAATGGTAGCTGCTTTGGGTTGGGTGTAAAGAAAGTAAGTAAAGATTTCCTTACGAGAGCGCCTTCCCTTACGAGAGCGCCTTCCCATTACATTGCAATTCTAATCCCTTTGTCGGACTGTTCCATTACATTGCAATTCTAATCCCTTTGTATAAATGCCATCCTGAACGTCTCTGATCTGCACATTCTGTGGAATAACATTCTGTGGAATAAGGGCCTTCTTGGTTGTGGCAGCAAAACATTGGAGCTCCCTTCCTGGGAAGATCTGTCTGTCTCCCTCTATCATTGTCTTCTGCCAGGGGGTGAGTACTTTTTTGTTTGGTTTGGAATCCTCACTAACCCTTATTAGCTCACCTCCTGGTTTGTGTGTTTATGTTCTCCCCTTATGTGCTTATATGATTTTTGTTTTAAATATTATATATAATACATACATGCATATTGTATATATGTATGCATGTGTATGCATTTGAAATGCTTTTTTAATATAAAGAAAGTAAGGAAGGGGAAAGGAAGGAGGAAAATAAAATTACACAAATATTCAAAGTTCCAATTTAACATTCTGCATGTGTATCTTGTCATTACAATTTCACAGCTATTTCACCTCTCATTCTTATTATTCTTCACTTAATCTTAGTTTCTCAGTACGTAAGTTTTAACCAGTCATAAAACACCCTCTAGGGTCCCATAAATTCTTCTTCCATTTTTCCTTTTAATATATTTGTCAACTTATCCATTTCAGCACATTCCATAATCTTCAATATCAACTCATTTTAAATGCTTTTTAAGGTCTAAAATATTTTCATGTTTGCCGCCTTGGAATTGGGTCAGCCAGTGGCACAGAGATGTTTTAAATAAAGAAAGCATGGAAGCCTTTCTGAATTCCTCCGGCATTGAGACCTCCTCCTCCACTGCTAATTTTAAAGTTTAAATACAGTACCTTCTTATAGCCACGGTGAGGGCCTCTGGTGAACTAGCACAAGGACAGATGACCTCTTGCCTCAGGCCTTTGCTTTGGAAGACATTGAGAAATGCATCACAAGACGAAATAGACCCTAGAATTAGAACAAACGAAATCTGACAACGATATAAATAGTGTTATGAAGCACTATTCCTAACTTAAGAGAATTCCCAAATGAATTAAAAAGTTTCCAAAGAATCTAGATGCCACTGAAAAAGAAATAATTCTGCTACAAGTCGTAGCCAGTTGGGGGTAGGGTGGGTCACTGGTAAAATCTGTAATATGCCTTGTTCAAAACAAACAAAAAACCAACATACACTGGGCAGGGCTAAAGCAGCTTTTATACCTCCTACCTTGATAGATTTAGCGTTTTCTTGCCTAAAACGTATAGGGTTGCCAGGTCTGGGTTGGAAAATAACTGGAGACTTTGGGGGTGGATCCAGGAGAGGGTGGGGTTTGGGGAGGGGCCTCAGCATGGTACAGGGCCATAGAGTCCACCCTTCAAAGCAGCCATTTTCTCCAGGGGAGCTGATCTCTATCAGCTGGAGATCAGTTGTAAAAGCAGGAGATCTCCAGGCCCCACCTGGAGGCTTAGCAACAAACACACGGGAAACATGGCAAGGTTGACTAAAATGTGGAAAATCACCATGTAACCGGAGAGGCCACCTAGAGAATTTCTCGACTTGTGCATTGTAGCAACTGTGAGCTTTGGTTTCAGGAGAAATAATTTGCCTGAAGAATTCCTCGAAACACACAATTTGTTCCTGGGAGGCGTGTTGCATGATGTTTGCTGCATCCTTTTTGGCAGCAAGACAGCCAGCATGATGTTTGCCGCATCTCTTCTTTAAAGCAATACATCCGCAACATTGGACTTTGTCTGCATATTTGTCTCAGTAACGTTGGACATTTCTTCAAGATTGAATATAGTTATATTTATCTGTATACTCTATACCATTGTTGTTAGTGCACTGTAATAATCAGGTTACACTAGGGTCTTCATTGTCTATGATAAGTATATGATTTAATTAAGTAATGAAGTTATAGTAGTATATTAGAACTGTGTGCTTTGTTTTTGTTGTTACATGGTGATTTTCCACGTTTTACTCAACCTTGCCGTGTTTCCCGTCTGTTTGTTGCTTTTCCACGTTTTACCCCACCTGGAGGCTGGAAACCCTAAAAGCGTAAGACACAAGAATATTATTGTTTATACAGTGATTTTTAAAATATAATTTAATTTGAAAGCCACAAAACTAGGGTTGCCAAGTTGAAAAAAGTACTTACCGGGGGACTCCCAGTCCGCGGCTGGAGCGCGCATGCGCCACACGCACAACACCAGGAAGTGACATTATGACACCGAGCACGCTGGGGGCGGGGCCACGAGCATCTGAGGGAAAACCATAGTTTTCCCTCGGATGATAGTGGCCCCGCCCCCAGCATGCCCGGCGTCATAACGTCACTTCCTGGTGACGCGCATGCCGGGGTGGGGTCCTCCCCGGGGCCCGATCCGCCAGCGGCGGGGAACGGGCCTCTGGGGCAGGGGTTTCCCCGCTCCCCGGGGGGACTTGGGAAGCCTACACAAAACCCAGAAATTTATTGTAGCAATTCATAGCATATTAGAAAAGACTAGTGAAGAACTATACTGGGCATCTTAAAAGAAAACTGGAGAAAATAATTCACATGGATTTTCATGCACTATTGAGAGCAAAATATCAACTGTTTCCGTTTTGCTTCTAATCACTGCTTATTACTTTTTCTATGCCTGCATACTGTTGTACAAAACACAGGTTTGCCCTATGAAGTGTGACTGTTACGTGTGTATACAGTTAGGTACTTGCCTGTTTAAAAAATAAATCTGAAAATGAAAGCCAGAAAAGGAACTTGGCTGTGTGTTTAAAGATCGGAATGCCTAATTCACTTCTACCACCAGCCCCTACGTTTGGGTCACACATGACAGGGCCTACATGTGTATTCTATGTCAATCTGTGTCACTGAATCTGAAAAAGGAAAAGCCATCCTTGCATTTCAAGTGTTTTGCCAAAAAGCAGCCCCTCCTGCTCCTTCCTACTGCTTAAGGATAAATCTGATTCAGACTTTACATAACAGCTTGTCATGTCATATATAATTGGATTAACTACAACCTGCATTACATGGAATATCAAGTTTGCTTCAGGATTTATTAAAAAGGAACATGTTAAACAAAATCGCAAACAAAGAGTTTCTGGAAAATGATAATTAAACTTTTCTTTTTTCCATTTGGGACAGAATGGTCTCCCCCCCCTCCCCACATGGAAAATATATCTTCAGATGCCGTCCACAGAGCAGTCCAGTCACTCTATCTCATTTTGTGGCTTTCACCATGGAAGCTCATAGAGATGCCAAAGCATGCTGGGTTGTGCCCTCCTCCCACTGGAGGTAGAGTCCGAGGAGGGTGGGGTTTGGGGAGGGGAGGGACGTCAGTGGGGTATAATGCCATAGAGTCCACTTTCCAAAGCGGTCATTTTCTCCAAGTGAACTATCACCTGGAGATCAGTTGTAATAGTGGGAGATCTCCAGCCACCACCTGGAGGTTGGTAACCCCACTCCACAGCCATCACTTACATGGATTGGCGCCATCAGCAACTATTAGCATACGGAGTGACGAAAGGTTGATGTCCCGTTGGTCTCGATGTGCTACTAATGCCCAGTGCATATCCCTAGATTTTACACAAGCAACTTTTGCTAGGGAGAGAGAATGGGGAGGGAGGGGGGGGGGAAAGATACTGTTAAAACTTGGGTGAATAAAGTTAAAATTAATTTGGAAACATCTGAGCATGCTATGAGTTGCATAATAATTAGGGGTATGTGTGGAAGTGCTGGGATCTCCCACCCCACTCCCAATATATATTTAGTACTGAATCTCTATCACATATTAAAGATGGGCAAATGGCAAACTGGACCCTGAATATGGACTTTCATGTTTTATGGACCACAAAGCAAAAGACTGCAGGGGAGCAGGCTTCTGGATATTAGCATCACAGTATTTGTAAAAATATGCTCCCCATTTACACGTTACAGCATTTATAGCCCACTTTCCTCAAGAAAGCCTAAGATGGGTTGCGTGTATACACACGTGCACATTCCCAGCACAAAACCATGCTCCCTTCCCCCAGGCTCTTGTTGTAGCAGGAACTCCTTTGCATATTAGGCGACACACCCCTAATGTAGCCAATCCTCCAAGAGCTTACAGAGCTCTTCTTACAGGGGCTACTGTAAGCTCTTGAAGGATTGGCTACATTAGGGGTGTGTCGCCTAATACGCAAAGGAGTTCTTGCTACAAAAAGAGGGGGCCCCCCCCCACATCTTTTATAGCCCTTACCTTTATACTGGCAGACCTTCTGTATCCAAGAAAGCGGATTTACCTTCATTAAAGAATATGGGATGCTTATAACATGCATCATGTTCATAACACTCTGAAATCAAATGAAAAGAAAAGCAGGCTTCGACAATATTTCAACTATTTTGCTAGTCCAAATATGCATTTAAAAACCACAACAAACAAATCAGATATTCATCACAAGCCATAGATGGTGGTAAAGGACACCTGAAAAGAACATCTTATTTTTTTACTCTTTCACAGAATGCCTGAGAAGTAGCATTGTTCTGACAGCAATTCAGGTCTACACAGCACATGCAACAGTCACCTGGTCAGGAATATGTATCAGGTGGTAACTTGTACATGTGAATGAGTCATTACAGAGAGCAGAGAGTGTGTGCTCTCATTTCATCTCATCAAACACAATTATTCCAAATGGGCTCTCTATTCACACATACATGTGCAAATCCTAGAATGCGGCTGGGTGGTACATGATGTGGAACAACTGCTGAAGTTAAGGCAGCTTCAGTCTGGCTGGTGCCCTCAAAATTCTATGTACACCACCTTCAATTCCAGGATGGAAAAAGGCAGGCAACCGAATTAGATAAATAATATGAGTCAACTGTTATGTAATCAAGTGACACGCATTATGCTTACATCATTGCTCATCACTTTGAACAGGAATTTAACGGTCAGCAGTGGTCACCAGAACAACACGAGTAAGATTCTTTTTTGATGAAGTACAAGGCAGAGGCTTAAACAGCTAGGAAACCCAGAGGCTAACTCAAGGTGGAGCCCAAAGGAAACAATTAATCCTTCTTAGACAAGGTATAATAGTGTCTATTTTTAGATATTAAAAGCAAAAAAACCCTGTAACCTAAAAAGGTCATCTGAGAGGCTTAAAATAGCAAATGCAAAGAAGAATGTACAAAATAAGCTAATGGTGTACTATTTAAAGATGAAATATCCCCTTACGCGACAGGCCTGGAAACTAGCCAGTACAGAAAAAAGTGGCTCGGTGGCTAAAAATACAGACATGCGGACTCTGAAAATGAAACCAAAATGGCAACAGAATAACGCGTTTGAGAAACCCCAAGCACTGTGCTTCTGCCATCACAGGTTGCAGTCACCCCCCCCAATACTCCCCTTTCAATGTACTTTACAGCTGGATTTTGCCAGTTCAGACATTAAAATCCAATTGGAAAGTGCACTGAAAGTGGATTATTTAGTGTATGTGAACGCAGCCATAATCCTACAGTGTTTTGCTGATACTTCTGGAGCACTTCCATGAACTTTGGCGCACTATTTGAGTTCATGTATTACTTTAGTGACAGATACACCTTTTCCTCACAGCCCCTGTAGTAATGCTTCATAACTTTGTAGTTACAGCCAATCCTCCATTTTTTTTTGCTCCTTTGTCCTAAAAAGGTGTACTAGATCTAGTTTTTCACTGCTAGGAAATGGAAACTCTTTGGTAACATTTTTGAGCTTTTTAAGTTTATTTTTGGCATTCTGAAGACCAAATGGTCCAGTATGTAAAATACTACTCCTGAGTGCTAAACTTTCTATTTTGTACAGCCAACATCTATACATTATTAGCGACCTGTGCCCACATCTGTGGATATCTAAATCCGCAGACTGGGGTCATATGGACGCGAAACAGATTTCCCAGCAAACTTGGGGGGATGCCCCAAGGTTTGCAGCAAAATCTGAAAATTAAAAAAATGGGAGTAACCCCCCCCAAAAAAGTAAACTAGCGTTCTTTGCACAAGCACAGAGAATGCGCTTACCTCTGACAATCAGCACTGGTGAGCCATGTTGGGTCCGGTGGCAGTGGCACCACAACCTGAGATCAGCGATGGGCAATGCCCATGGTGGCTGTGGAGCCTGGTAGCCACACTGGGCATGCTGCAGGCAGCAGCTCAGTCTGGGAGTCGTGCTGGGCCCACCAGTGGCAAAGGTGCAGGGCCAGGAGTCACGCTGGGCGTGGGAATGGCAAAAAAGTATGTGGGGGAGGATTCCCCCTTCCAAGTATCATGGGCCTGAACTTATGGGATTCTAATACTCCACCCACATGAATGGTTCATTCTGCAGCTAAGTTCATGGCAACCTTGCAAAAAAAGCAATTATTTGGAATCTGAATGTCCACTGGTGGGAACAGGGAGCTGGGCATAAGGACATAAGAAGAGTCCCACTGGATCAGACCAGTGGTACATTTAATCCAGCATTCTGTTTCACAGTCACCAACTAGTTTCCCTGGGCAAAGATGCCAAGGCCTTCCTTTATGTTGCCTCCTAGTACTTGTTTCAGAGATTTACTGTCTCTGAATATGGAAGTTCCCTGACCTCACTATGGCTAGACCTATCCTCTATGATACCATCTAACCCTCTTTTAAAGCCATCCATGCTTGTGGCCATGACTGTCTTCACTGGCAGTGAACTCCACAACTGGGCAAGGTGATCTTTGGCTGCAACTGGCAATGAGAGCAAACCATTGCCTTAGTTGCCTATGCCTTCTATCAATGTCCATGACATTAATTGTTTCCATCATTTCCTAAAATCCAACTTTTTAGGAGCCAAGCAGGGTCAGAACTGTTGTCTAGAGCATTCTGACTTCTGACAGCCATAATGAAAGCACAAATTGGTTTTTAAACAATAATTACTTAACAGCACAGACTTACTGTAAGAATCCCGTGCCACAAACCTACATCTTTCTTGAAATCTAATACATTCACAATGGTTTCAGCTATGCAAAAAAAAATAAAAAATCAAAAGGTTAGTTACTGAGCACATACTACATCCTGAAGAAAAATCTTACTTTAAATGAGTAATTTAAATATACTTTCGTGTTGAAAAAAGTAACCAACAGATGAGTGGGAGAACTATCCCAAGATATGTCACTACTGACATAGATATGTTAATACAGACTGCTCACCCTTACTTTCCTATGCATTATAACAATTTAAAAACAGGATGTATTTGTTCAAATACTAAATAGAACAAGAATATAATCTTCAAAAATACAGCAACTCCACATACAAAACAATACCTAAAATAAAACTCTTCTGTGCAGAATACATCACTGGAATCTTAAACTGGTTTTAGAAATAGTTTAAAATGCTGAAATACCTTCTGTATATCCACAGGCCTGCGTAAGGGCTTGACAGTGGGTGAGGAGTGCAATTCTTGTCACCGTCACCCCAAGAACACTTCCATCTTTACAGGTTTTGTACTGCAAAAGAATTTATCTCTTCAAGACTCAAGGAACCACAATACCTGAAGAAGCTAGAGGGATATAGGCAGAAGTCTGAGGTTTTTTTCCAGACCTAGATCCCGAGGATTTCTGTGGCTGCATTCAGATGTCCCAAGAAATCTGAACATACCGTAGTATGAGAACTCAGGCTCAGAAGTCCTCGTACTTGCTTGAATTGGGCATTTGAACAAACTGCCGATAGTTACAAACAGGATTCTAAACCCTGATTCAATCCTAGTTTAGAATCCTAGTTTGCAGACAAGATACTATTCATGGTTTGACAGAGCACCTATTCTGATCTCATAACCTGCAGGGAGTTCAAAACCAGGAATTCTCCAGTCTTGGTGCGATGCATGAGGGGAGGAAGGTGGGAGCCTACCCAGTCCAAGAACTTCAGAGGCTCACTGTTCAGCCACAGTTTTATCATCTGAAAGAGCCCGGACGTTAAATTTTAGCTACTCAGTGCCATTACTGGTATCTTGGCTAATGCAGAGTGCAAGTGGCTGAAATGCATAATAAAAGGGAAGAACCTGGCCAAAGTTGATCTTTGGAATTAGAAGGGGAGTGGTCAAAGAATTTTTCCTGGCACTCAACTTATTGCAGCTGTTGGCTAAGGTAATATATTATTCAGCCACCAAGGTTCAAGCTTCTTCCACCAGCCTGTGTGTGTACATATTCAGTTTATTTGCTACATATCCCTTACAGTCTGGCATGAGAACGTTTGAGTCAAACTCGGTTCTCCCAGATTAGAGTCCGCGCACTTAACCACTGCACCAAACTGGCTCTTAAAGGTGCCACTGGACTCAAATTTTGTTCTACTGCTTCAGACCAACTGGTCAGCTCATTATCCTGGGGCTTTTCCTCCCTATTAGTGCTATCTAATGTGTTGCTACTGTTTACCAACTGGATTCACACATGAATAGGGAAAATCTCGGGAAACCATGGTTAAGCAAGAACCAGGTTAGCACTGACTATAGTTAGTATTTAATATTAAATGGGGGTGGCATAGTAATCACAAAAGCAGAACAATCCACCTACAGGCAAGACATGCAGACCAATAGCCCAATAAGGACCAAACATGTTCCAGGAGGCAAGGAAAGCTGAGTGTTACTTGGGGTAGCATGAGCAGGCACTAGAACTTATTTTTACAGGAAAACTCCCACTGGGCCCCATGCCACTGTTCTCATTATGGTACCAAGAATCTGGGATTAAATGAGTCTACTGCCCATACCATATTTCCCCATTACACCACCAAGCACCACTGTGAAAGAGGCGAAATATCTATATACTGGCCTGCTAGCACCTCGTACTATTTAAATCTAACAATCCCTGAGGTAAATCACGATGGTGTTGCTGAGGTAAACTCTCCCCTGCTTTGGTAAAACCCAGTTATAAACTTTTCTGCCCTCGATACCAAGGTGGAGAACAGAGGTTGAACACAAAGGAAAGATTTATTTTTATAGTGAGGAGGAAAGTAAACCATGGATGTTCAGGATCAACTTTATACAAAAGTAACTCAGAGAAAAAAATGAGTTATGGAGATACAGTTTCTTCACAGGGGGGGAAAAAATAGTCCGATAGGAGAGAACACCAGTAACTACTAGACCACTCTGCACTTGTTACTTTTTCCACAGGAATCCTAACCTTTTAAACTGCAGACCCCTGCCTGCCCCATTGCTTCCCAATAATCATGAAAGATTATGAGTAAGAACCATCAACCAGTGTGTGTCGCACTTGGTGCTTGGGGGGGTCAACAGTAGGCTTACCAAATTCCAGCGGGGGAATTGTATTTCCTGGCAGGAGCCTCTCCGCGGGGACGGCTGCACACGCTGCACCCACCGTCGCCAGGATGTGACGCTTCGTGTTGCTCTGGCAACAGGACTCCAAACAGCCCCGTTGCCAGAGCGACGCGGCGCGTCACATCTGGACGGCTGCACACGCTGCACCCGCCATCCCCAGGATGTGACGCTCCGCGTCACTCTGGCAACGGGGCTGTTTGAAGTCCCATTGCCAGAGCGACGCAGAGCGTCACATCCTGGCGACGGCGGG
>NW_015173698.1:704834-719923 GCF_001447785.1 Gekko japonicus | reverse complement strand
GGCTGTTTGAAGTCCCGTTGCCAGAGCGACGCAGAGCGTCACATCCTGGCGACGGTGGGTGCAACGCATGCAGCCATCCCCGCGGCAAGGCTCCTGCCAGGAAATACAATTCCCCCGCCGGAATTTGGTAAGCCTAGTCAACAGTGGGAGGGCTTCTAATGTCCTGGCCCCACTGGTGGACCTCCTGATGGCACTGGTATTTCTGGCCACTGTGTGATACAGAGTGTTGGGCTGGATGGGCCTTTGGCCTGATCCAACATTGGCGTCTCTTATGTTCTTATGTTCACTAGACAACCCACTTCAACCTGGAGTGACTGGAAGCAGAACAACACCCCTGATCTGCCTAAAAAAAACCCCCTCTCAATCCCTCTCTGACTCAAACAGCAGTCAAACAGCCCCCCACCCCACTATAGGACCTTTTCCCCTCAAAAGTTCTGAGGCTTCTGACTGGCTGTTGCTGGCTTTCGCTATCAAACCACAAGGGTACAAAGGGGAGATATGAAAAGGGCTGATACGTCTGTCACAGTCAGACAGAAGAAGAAATCAATGGCTTGTTCCATACTGTCGTTTTTGTCACTCGTTTGTCCCTACTGCTTCAGGGGTCCCCCCCCCCACAATGTGTTTTGCTCTCTCTAGTAGTCCCAGTGGGAGCAAAACGCATGTGGAAGGGGTGGGGTGGGGAACACTAAAGAACAGGGACAAACGAGTAACAAAAATGAAAGTGCGAAAGTGGCCAATGAAGGAGATGGGGAAAGCCCCTCCTCCCAAGAGCTCAGTATCCACTACAGCAGGGGCCCGGGCGCCGGATCAGGCCCCCAGAGGGCTTCCATCAGGCCCGCAGTGGAGCTGGGCATCTCCTGCTTCCAGTTCTGCTGCTGCTGCTGCATCATAGCTTGCTTCGCCAGACTCTCTTAATCACTCAGTCATTTCATGTTTTAACCTGGATCCTAGACCCAGAACTCTGAGCAGGAGATTTGTGTGGTGAATGTCAATAAATCAAAAGTAGGTTTGCAGCTTACAGAGCCAATGTTTCAAGCATGTTTTTATTTTAAGTAAAACAAAAATCTTTGTGTTTGTGTCCTTTATAAAGTTTATATCTCTGCTACCTGGCATTACATTTTATGACACACATGGCCTGGCCCAACAAGGTCTCATTTATGTCAGAGCCGGCCCTCATAACAAATGAGTTTGACATCCCTGCACTATAGGACCGTAGAAAGGGACTGATTTGTGTAATTTCAAATTCACTCATACATACCTCCCCCCATCTGCAATTTCCTGCAAGCCCCTAACATATTTAACCCAAAAGGAATATGGGACTGAAAGAAAGGAGGGTGAGTGCTGAAATAGAAGTAAAGGAGAGGGGACAGGAGAGATGTAAACTTACCTCAATGTAAGCTGTGTCATTGTTTGCATCTTTGATATGTGGGAACCAGTCTCGAGGAGGTTTAGAAAGGTGTTTTGATTCTGTGACAAACCATAGCAGCTTTGGCCAGCCTTAGGAAACACAGAGATAGTGGGATTATTTTAAATATTTGTTGTTCTTTTTGAGCTTAAATAGCATAATATTTTACTAGGCTTGACCGCCGTGGGGCCAAAGTATATTTGGTCAATTGGCTAGACAAATATTTGTATAGCATTAATTCTATTAGAGATAAAAATGAGGCATATTTTACTTGCAAAAAACAAAGTAGTTCACCATTATTGTGAAATAATGAAGTTATTTTGTTATAATTTTAAAAAATTACTTTGGCAATGTCAGGTAAGGTTTATATGAACAAATGATTAACTGAACAGATCTTCTTCAGCTTTTATCTTGGAATACCAAGGTTAGCCTACAATGAATTTTAGTGAAACTAAGCTAGAAATAAAGTAAAGAAGCAGCAACTACTTTAAAAAATTCAGTATAGAAGGCAATTGTGCTCAGTGGGAAAGAATTCAACTGTTCGGAACTGCCTGTAGTTGCATCAGGTGGCCAGTAGGGGAAGCTCTGCTGTGCTGCTAGGTTTGTCTCCATCCAAAGCAGCATAGTAAGGACTCTCACCAGGCTAGCCCAATCCCATCAGATCTCGGAAGCTGAGCAGGGTTGGCCTTGGCTAGTATTTGGAAGGGCAAATTCCAAGGAATACCAGGCAACCTCTGAAGCATCTCTCGCCTTAAAAACAAGTCTAGCTCACCACCTAGTGGTGCATAACACTAAAAAAGAGCTAGAACTCTGGCTGCCAGACAATCTTAGGATCTCCTGGCTATTCTACACATATTGCCATATGATAATTAATTATTAGCATGGTAAGGAGGTAAGTAGCACCCCTGCCCTAGTCAGTGAATGGCACATAATGAAAAAAAGGTACGCTGCTAGTTACGTAATGGCATTCTTTGCTTCATGGGATATTTGTCAGGGGTCAAATGGCAGGTGACCAACTGAACAGTCACAGCTGACATTCCACCCATCACCTGATTGCATGCCAACCCTATTCTTTTGCACAGGTGTGCTCAAAAATCAATTTTTAAACATGTTAACACTCACACAATTAATTTTTTAAAATACATTAAGCACATTTAGTATGGTTGATTATTATAGTAGCCCTTTGTTCTTTAAAAGACTTACTCCTACAGTCTCCACAATCTGCCCAATGTGGTTAATGTAAAACAAAACAAGTAACACAATTTAAAATAAAAAAATTATAACAAAATTAATGCGGTAATCAACTAAAATCCATCAGTATTTTCAAGCAGAGGTACAAAACTCAGCATGAAAACAGATATGAAAGCAAAAACATAAGCAGGGAAAGAACAGAGCAGCAGGTCAAACTCAGCTTAGGAGAACAAAAGCATTTTGGCCTGGTATCTAAAAGCCGATAATGAAGGCACCAGGTGAGTTTCAAGGGGGAAGGAATTCTACAGGTGGGGCCCAGGCCTCTGAAAAGACCCCACCTCTATGCATGGCCCTCCTCACTTCCATGGATGGGGGGCACCAGGAGTAATGCTTGAGAAGACTTTAGATTGATGGGCCGGACAGTATAGGAGGAGGTGGCCCTTCAGGCACCCCAAGCTCCAACCAGTACTTTGAAGATCAGTAAAACTTTCTGTGATGCAGCATACATGAAAACCAAGCTACCTTATTGGGGACTGTTGAGAATTACCTTACCTTTAAACTGTGGTATTTCCCCTGTAGGGCTCTTAGGCAGTCCTTTATGGCATGCATCACTAGTCAAGGCCACAGTAACGCCACAGCTTCCGAGCAAGAAGCCAATCTGTTGACTTCCTGCATCCTAGATGAAGACAAGCAACAAAAGAAGCCATGAAAGTAAGTCAGTCCCTGAGGTAATAAGCCTACTTGGACACAACTATGTAAAACACACATACACCAAACACTTTCAATTGCCCAGTCAAAGGTTTTTAAAGACTCCGGTCAACTGCTACAGCCTGAACAAAGCCCTTTCTTTTTCATGCTTCAATGGGGTTTGGGGTAGGGTTGCCAACTCTGAGTTGGGAAATTCCTGGAGATCTGGGGGTGGAGCTGGGGGGGGCAGAATGTGAGGAAGGGAGGGACTTCAGCAGGGTATAACACCACGCAGTCCACCCTCCAAAGCAGCCATTTTCTCCCGGGGAACTGATCTCTGTAGTCTGAAGATTGCTTGTAATTCTGGGAGCTCTCCAGGCCCCACCTGAAGGTTGACAACCCTAGTTTGGGATGTTTCAGGGTTGGGGGAGAACAGAATCTCAGGTGAAACCCCCCAGAACAAAGCAAAATCTTGACAAACATCTCCATTTGTAAGCTTGGTAGTTCATTTGTCCAAATGTCAGAAGGTTGCAGGAAAGAGGAATGGGGCAAAGGCCATACTAGCCAGTGGTCAGGGACTGAGACCCATGTCTTCTGCTTAGTCTAGAACGCCTCTCTTATTTTTCATCAGCAAGCTCACCTAACCCCAACTCCCATAGTTTTTGTTCCATGTCCACTTTATATTCCGTCAACAGCTCCTCCCGAAATAATCCAGAAAGCAAAATGATGCATATGTATGAGCAGAAGTGCTTTATATATGCACTGAGGCTGAGGACATTTTTCTCCCCCTATTGTGATACTTGAATTTGGGAAAGGTATGTGTTATGTAAGGAAATGGATTGGTAAATGGTTCAGAACAGACAAAAGGAAGTACTATGTCACAACACTGATCCATTAATGCGATTCATATTCACAAGACATGGCCTAGATGGATTTGAAAAGAGGGAATGGATAAATTTATGGGGAATCAGTAGTATACCACTTCTGAAACTTGAGATTCCATTTAGCATAATAGCTAAACTGAATTTCTAGTTTCAGAGGAAGTATACCTCTGGATATCAAATAGTAGGGACCAATAGTGGGGAAGGACTGGTTCCTTCACCCCCTGATGCTGGGCTTCCCAGACCCATCTGAACACCTGCTGTTAGGATGAGAGTGACGAGGGTGATCGGGAGCCTGCAGACTAAGCCCTATTAGGAAAGGCTGAGGGACTTGGGAATGCTTAGTCTGGAGAAGAGGAGGTCAAGGGGGGGGAGGGAGGACACACATGATTGCTCCCTTTAAGTATCTGAAGGGCTGTCACTTAGAGGAGGGAATGGGAACTGTTCCTGTTGGCAGAAGAGGATAGGAATCGCAATCATGGGTTTAAATTAAGGGCGGGAAGGTACTGGCTGGATATTAGGAAAAACTTTTTTTACAGTAAGAGTTGTTCAACAGTGGAATCAGCTGCCAGCTGAATACTTGTCAGGGATGCTCTAGGCTGATCCTGCATTGAGCAGGGAGTTGGACTAGATGGCATGTATGGCCCCTTCCAACTCTGTGATTCTATGATTCCATGCTGAACTACATGCTCCTTGTCTGATTCTAATAGGATTCCTCTTACACAGCCAGAGGATGGTATTGGATAGATTTATGCAGTTCTGAACAAACAATCCAACCCCACACTCGTTGCATACTTTTCTCTTTCCCTCTGTGTACAAACCCAATAAGCACTTCCTAGTGGGGAAAAGCTGAATCAGGAAGGTGATGCGGCTGGTGGTTGTACCAGAGGATGCATGATTCAACGAAAACAGTCGATTTTATAAAAACAGCACTAATATACATGCAAACTTCCCCATGCATCTGCTCAAGGAGTACCAGAACACAACACATTTCCACTTTAAAAGATCGAGAGCATATTACACCCAGAAACTGATTTGAAAGCAGAATCTAGAATTTTTGTGCCAGAATTAAATACTATGTTCTTAACACAAGATGAAGAAATAGATATGTATTAGAGGAGTAAAGCAAACTGGAAGAGTGAGGAAAAAACCCTGTGGCCTTTGAAGTCATCATTATGTTGAGGTGACGCTTTTATACACAAGTCTATGTTTTCCCACATTGGGTCCAATTCAAGTTGTTGTTGTTGTTTTTTATAAAATACATAGTTACACCGATAAAAGCTATCAAAGCTAGATAAAATAATGGCATGACTTCCCATTCTTTGCACTAGGCTTTTCCACACTCCAATTTCAGAATATATTATACTGATGTTTTGGCATATGCTGGTTTTGAGCGACATGGTGGGATGAGAAACTAAGCCATAATAACTTGCATAACCTATTCAAGTTCAGACATCCAACAAGTTGTCAACTTATTTGCATTTTCTGTTTATCAAGAATTAGAGATTTATTTCCAGCTTGGCAAAGAAAGACATACTTTTGCAAGAAAAGTCTTCAGAAATGAGCTCTCATTTGGTTTTGCTTCTATGAAAATCCAGACAGAAGGAGGAGTCCCCTTTTTAAGATAAATAGAAAGAGACAAGAGGATGAAATCATGCCATTTGGGGAGAGTTCTCTGCATGCTCTTCTATCAGTAGGTTTTAGAGTGCCTGAATAGGCTACGGCAGAACTACAACGTTTAAAGGCATTCATCAATTTAGGCAGGTAAAAGTGCACCTAAGAAGTCTAAGATAGATGTTAGAAGCCTACCACTAATGTCTTTGTTACTTCCTAAAGATTCAGAAGATGCTAAAACTGAAATAAAGTTATTTTCATGGCTATGAAATCTAGATGCCAAAGTCACCATTTACAAGCAATGTCTCTCAGTTAGCCAGGCATCTTAACGTTGATTAGGAGACTGCAAAATTCAGCATATGTCACCACAGTCTGTTTATCAAGATTTTGCTCCTGCCTTATCCAAAGGCAAATTAGAGTATCTAATTTTATCTTCTTTGCCCAAAGCCACTGGCTCAGTGAGGATCTGAACCTAACCCTTCTGTTTCAAAATTCAGTTTTACTACTCAGTCTTGTCAAGAAGCGGGTACAACTGAATTTACTGTACAAAGCTCACAGTGGGGCCCAGAGTGTGGGGCCCAGAAAGGAAAGACACACAGCGTGAAAAGTTCACCCAAGTTTCATGCAACTTGAACTGCACTGAGCTAGACCCACAAAATCCTCTCTTGGCAGCCCAACACACACATACATAAATCTTATTTCCCCCACGGAATGATGGTAACTCTCAGAGATGCGTGGCTTTATATGAAACCAAGCGCTTTCAATGCAGATATTCATCAACTGTGACTCTGCAGAGGTTCAGGTTTAACTGCAGAAACACAAAGGCATCTTTCCATGAAGACGGTCTTCTCCCGCCAAAGGATTTTCCCACTATGCCTGCCTTCCCCCACCACTTTGTCAATAGGAGTTCTCCTGGTTCATGAAATGTCTGAAGCACATATACAGTCAGAAGTGTATAAACTACACTATTAGACAGTCTAGCTTACTGAAAGGTTGTGATGTTTATTCCAAAACCAGGTAAGTATCTCCCATTCAGAAGTCTTAAACCTCTTTCAAAGGATTACAGAAACAGTTTTTCTAGCGTGAGATGGAAAGAATACACACACACACACACACTTCACCATGACTTCTTTAGTACAGTTCCTATAACTCCCAGAGAAGAAGAAGAAATAGCTGGATTTATACACCACCCTTCACTCAGAGTCTCAGAGAGGCTCACAATCTCCTTCCCTTCCTCTCCCCACAACAGACACCCTGTGAGGTAGGTGGGGCTGAGAGAGCTCTTTGAGAACTGCTCTTGAGAGAACAGCTCTGAGAGAACTTGTGTTTGACCCATGGTCACCCAGCTGGCTGCATGTGGAGGAGTGGGGAATCAAACCCGGTTCTCCAGATTAGAGTCCGCCAATCTTAACCACTACACCAAACTGGCTCTCTAACATGTACACTAGATTTTTCAGCAAACATTTAGTGGAGGACACATTCCATATTTCTTCATATTCTAAGGTTTCAGAGCAGCTTTATATTGCTACGTGCTCAGGGATCTTATCCCCAGAGAGGCTTGTTCCCATATAATTTATAGAGAACCCTTCCATCAAAAGCTGAGCAATATGACATTACAGCAATTAATGACACAGGGCAACCAGATAGGCTTTTAAGTGAACATGACAATTGCCAGGCACAAAATGTATCTGTCCTATCCATCACCTCATACTTCTAGTATGATTCCATCTCTAGCCAATAACTGACAAGTCAGCCGAATCAACAATTGGTCTGAACTGAAGACACAAATGAACTTATACCTACCAGGGACTAAGGCTACTTGCAGAGGCCTGAGAGAACTAGTTCCCAAGCAATACCTTTAAGAGGGGGTTTAAAAATAACTCATTGTACAACAGAAGCCTATTAGGCCGAGAAACTGAACGGGGAAGTTTTAAACAAAGAAGATGGCATAGGAAAGGTCACAGGGCTATTTTTGGGCAGGAACGCACAGGAATGGAGTTCCGGCTGGCTCCTGAGTTGGCCACGCCCAGCAGGAACTCATTAGCGTAATAGGGCACACTCAACAGCAGACACTCATTAGGATTGGCTACATTTGGGATGTGTGGTCTAACATGCAAAAGGTTCCTGCTACAAAAAAAGCCCTGGGTTTTGACAACAAACAAGGTAAACAAAATAACAAGCAAAAGGTAGGTGTGGCTGGATGACAACACTTCTGGTGACATGGGGGTGTGGCCTAATATGCTAATGTGCTGTCAGGGTGTGGCCTACTATGCTAATTAATTTCTGCTGATGGGTGTGGCCTGTTATGGTAATGAGTTCCTGCTGGATGTTTTCTACCAAAAAAGCCCTGGGAAAGGAGGTATGGACAAAGCAGAGGCCAACCAAAGGGAAGCTGAGAAAATGGGACTTGTACACAGATGGATGAAAAATCAGCACGGGGCAAGACTGTGGCATGAGGCAGCAGGGAAACAGGTCAGTTAGCTTATTTGCAATATTTGTACCCAGCGTTTAGGTCCACAAAACGCTAAACAAAAAGAAAGCCACAATAAATTCTGTATCACAAAAAGAAGAACTGATTTAGAAAATTTACATGCTGTCACTCCAGAGGCCTGCCCAAGGCAGCTTCCAACTAAAAATACAAAATGTAACCAACCATTAAAACCACAAACACAAAAGCAGCATAAAATGATATTCAGAAAACAGTCCTCAGGCTAGAAGGAGATCATTAAACAACCAAAAAAAGAAAAGAAAAAAAAGATGGAACTTCTCAAGTCAAAAGCCTGGGTACGAAGAAGTGTTTTGGCCTGGCACCTAAAGGAAAAGTATGTGTGTCAGGCAAACCTCAAGGGGAAGAGAGTTCTAAAGGTGAGACGCCACCTCTGAAAAGGCCCTGACTCTAGTCATCAGCTGTCTTTCCACTGGGAATTGGGGGTACGAGGAGTAGGGCTTGAAAAGAGGATCTCAACCTGTATGGGAGGAGGCGGTCCCTCACGTCACAAAGGTACATCATCCTAACGAAAGACCAAGCCAATAGAAAAAGATTTTTTGTAATTAATTATTCCCCAAGAGCATTTTGAAGAAGAGCCTCTTGAAGTCAATAAAGATGAAAACTGCAAAAATAACCTCCCCAGGAAGGTACTTGCATGCAGTGTTCCCTCTAAGCTGAGGCCTCCGGCTCACACATTTTTGTCTTAGCTCAGAAAGGATGGCTCCAGAGAAACTGATTTATGCAGCAGCCGAACTGCTTGCTTGCAACTTTAATGCTAGTAGCTCACAAAGCAGAATTTCTGCTCACAAGACTCCACAGCTTAGAGGCAGCATTGCTTGCATGGTCTCGATGCCATTGCTGAAAGGGTCCTATGTCATGCATCCACCCATCACACCTCAGACCACTGCAGGAATAGCAGACAAACAGGGGGAACAGGAAGGAGAGTTATAGTGGCAAGAAGGTGGATAGTTCTGATCAGGGCTATTTTTGGGCAGGAACGCACAGGAACGGAGTTCCGGCTGGCTCCTGAGTTGGCCACGCCCAGCAGGAACTCATTAGCATAAGAGGCCACACCCAATAGCAGAAACTCATTAGGATTGGCTACATTAGGGGTGTGTGGCCTAACATGCAAAGGAGTTCCTGCTACAAAAAAAGCCCTGGGTTTTGACAACAAACAAGATAAACAGAATAAGAAGGGAAAGGTGGGGGTGGCTGGATGAGCACACTTCTGGTAACATGGGGGTGTGGCCTAATGTGCTAATGAGCGGTGCTGTCGGGGGTGTGGCCTATTATGCTAATGAGTTTCTGCTAGGCTTTTTCTACAAAAAGAGCCCTGGAACTTCTGATAACCTTATTGCATGCATAGATTTGTATGAGAAACTGAAACTGGCCATTGGTCTACCTGCTAAAGTACAACGCATATGTGGCCACATTTCTGTCCTTCGGGAACACCTTGCTAGCATTTTGATGATGGGAACATGCTGCATCTGACTGGTACAAAGCCACTCCTCAGTAAAAACCTCTAATGTAAGAAGTTTCAAAATGAATCCTTAAAGGCACAATGAAAGCGCAGAGGAGTTTCAAACAGGTCAAGTCCACAGGGGATTCTTGCATGCATGAGAAGGGATGAAATAGAATGCATTTATTCCATTGAACATTTCTGCTGCTACATCTATCATACTGGCCCATAGAACTTGACTGCCATAGTTGATTTACAATCTTTTCTTTCCCCAAAAGTGCAAAATTCAAAATGTAGAAGGCCTCCATTAATAAAGCAGTAAGAGCTCAGATAATCGGGGCGGGGGGGGGGGGGCGTAGCCTAGGCTACTATTCTGACAAATCTCATCCTCCAACCAGGCCAGTAAATTCTGGTACTGCAATCAACCAAGTAAAGCATCTCTTTCTGGGATAGCTTACACGATTTTCATGTCACTGCTTGCAGACCAGTTCCTACTTTATATAAACATGTTCAGCAACAACAACAGTCTCCTCCTTCCAAACTCCAGCTTTTGTTTATTCCCAAGCTGCTGTTTTTCCTACTTCATTTCTTCTTCCTTTCTTCTGTGACTTTCCGAAGCATGTTTCCTAAAATGGTCTCAGCAAGATTTAAGCTACAAGATTTAAGCTAAACTGTCCAAAGCTTTTGAGTAACTCTTGCAAAAACCCAACAGGCAAAACCAGAATTAGCTCCATAATGATTGGGCATGACACTTTGTCTTTTCAGTTGTCTAGAGAAAAGAATGTCATAGAAAATCTTAGGGACCAGTTTTTCATGTACAGGGGAGAACATATGAAACTTGGGCAGGTGTAGTTCCATCTGTCATTTTTTGAACGTCTGAGAAGAACAGTCTATTGAAGTTCTACCTGAAGGCCCAGAACTCAGACCCAAATTCAGTCTAGCTGTCCTATATAAATATGTACGCAAAAATAGTTATTCATAAATATTCTCACTTGTACCACAAAAATACTCCTTCTAAACCATGGGAAATGGGAATTTATTATTAAAAATAAACATGACGCTGGTGCTAGAATTTTGTTGTTTGCACTGTAGGGTCCTCAATTCAATATTAGTCAGTGCAAGTAAAATGTAACTCATGTAATAAAAAATAGCGGCTGTATTCCGCAGCACGAATCACAATGTTCAAGATATGTCCTGAAATAAGGACCAGTTGAAGGAAGGGGGCATGGTATAGCTCGATCTCGTCAGATCTTGGAAGTTAAGCAGGGTAAGCCCTGGTTAGTACTTGGGTAGGAGACCTCCAAGGAAGACTGCAGAGGAAGTCAATGGCAAATCATGGCCCCGGTCACACGGAAAGTTTTGGCCCGGGAGAGGGACGGATCGGGGGCGCAGCAAACGGGTGCAATCTCACCGCAACATCTGGGAAGCGGTACGCACCCGTCCCCGATCCAGCCCTTCAGGCCGAAAACCCGCAGTAAAAAAGAACCACCCCCAGAGGGAACGCCGCATCAAGCGCAGCCATGGGATCGCCAGTGCACCTGTCGTCAGGAGCAATCCAGGCTCCCAGCCGAACTGCGCATGCGCACACATGCGCAGTTTGGCTGCCTCGCTCCCCTTACCTTGCAACCACTGCATGACAGCTACGTCTGGAAATAATTCTATGAGATAGGTATGATTATGATTGTCATTTTTGACATGGGTGGCCAAGACCGGCTAAGCAGGCTCAACCCAGGTTAGTACTTGAATACCACCCAGACTAGGGTCGCTAAGCAGAGGCAAACCAGCTCTGAGTGTCTCTTGCCTTGAAAACCCTACGGGGTCACCACAAGTCAGCTGCAATTTGGCGGCACTTTACACACAAAACTAGTTTCCTTTAAAGATTTTCTTTTTAAAAAGATATATTCAGTTATCTGTAAAACAGAGGTTGCGTTCTTACAACTGGTTTGGACAAAAGTTAGCACAACATAATGAATTTCCATTTTTTTTGGCTTGAAGAGTTGTGAGGTTATTCTCAATATCCACAGATGTCATTTGCAGTTTTTTCCAAGGATATATTTCAGAGAGTTGTGCCTAAATTATCATCCATTAAACATTTTAAAATACAATGCCTAGAACAGAGTCCATCAACATGAAAAATATCTAGCAATATAAGATACACCATACCTATCACCATAACTTAATAACCTTTGAACTGGCTTTGTGAAGATTATTCATTTGTCATTTGAAACGCAATTTAAAAACTTGCTGGATTCTACAGATTACTTTGATACTTTCTGAACAACCTCCGTTTTTAAAGGACCCACACAGAGCTTGTAAGTGTGGCCAGGACTGTACAGAGCTCAGAGATTTTTAAAGTAAGGAGTTAGGAGTTAACACAGTGATACAACAGGAAGCTGAGAAATTCACAGCCCAAGAAGGAGAGAAGGTGGCATGGTATAGCCCGATCTCGTCAGATCTCAGAAGCTCAGCAGGGTCAGTACTTGGAAGGGAGACCACCAAGGAAGGCTCTGCAGAGGGAGGCAATGGCCAACCACCTCTGCTTCTCCTGTGCCTGGAAAGCTCCTTGCTGCGGTCACCTTAAGTCAGCTGGGACTTGACAGCAACTTTATGCACACAAGAAGAACAGAGTTACGTTTGGAGTTTGAAAAGTTCTTGCCCTATCAAAACCCAACTCCGTTCATTTTAGATGAGAACTTCAGACCCTCACTTCCAAGGCGCCCTGAGCTGTAAAAGCTAAATCATGCACTTCGGTAGCATTTAAACTAATTTGGCCAGCATGTTCCCATAGCCCATTTAATGGTTTTATGTGCGTTTCTGACACAGAACATTGTGAATCTTTATGACAACAACTGATCCACTCCAAATACAGTCCCAAATGGTTACATTGCTCTCAATCTACCAAACCGTTCCGGGCGCAGCTTCCAAACCACACTAAAAAAGAACAACACAGAATCCAAAGAACTCCTAGTCAAGTTAGAAAGAATAACCACAGCATGCATATGAGGGTGACCTTTCATAAAAGAATAAGTTACATCATAATATATCAGCATTTTCCATTTTGTCCCACGGTACATGGCTTATTCAGGCAGCCAAATCCTGCTGCAGTCTGTTCTGACCGCAATTCTAACGGAGACAACAAGAAACTGTTCTCTCTTACCTTTCTGGTAAGTGGCACTTCAATAGGAACTGGGACAACTTCCGCAAGGAGGCAGCCATAAAACGCTACCATAAAAGCAGCAGGATCATTGTTGGGGAATACTAGCGCTACCTGTAGAAGGAATATATATATATGCATATATTTAAAAAGCCTCCCCAAGCACGTTTTTTCCACCTTTAGCCAATGCGCAACAAAAGATGTAATATTTACGTGACAGCACTGCAATGTTTTAGCTGAAAACAGAGAGTGAGAAATGAGATTAAGATGTTAACAGGACTACTGGTAAAACTATTTTTCATCTTGGTCTGCTTCCGATTGCTAAAGGATACTATTGATCTTTCACTCAACAGGGGCTGCTTCCATATAGAAGTTTTGTCCCAGTTTGGCATCCAAACTGTTGTTGTTGTTGTTGCATCCATATAAATACTGTCCCTAATTGTGGACTTTCCATGCCACCCCCGCCGGTCTGGTGCAATCTTTTCCCAGCCTGGTTTGATATGATCTTCTTGGAAAGGTTGCCGTCAAAGTGTGTCTGTATGCCATGTGAATGGGAATGTCCATATTTTTGCAGGTCCCATGTATATAGGCACAATTTCCCTGCAGCTGCCTTTCCCTCTGCCTCAGAAAGGCTTTCCCTAAAATTGGCAATTGGCGTATCACTATAGCATTGTAACAATCAATTTCTTACTTCTTCTGAATTCTTGGAAGTTTTCATTTTTAAAAAAGTAAATATTTTTTCTTGGAAGTTTTCATTTTTAAAAAAGTAAATATTTTGCCCTTTTCATAAATATCTCCATAATGAAACGACCTAATAATTTTACCAGACAATTACATTATAATGCTACAGCGATTTGTCACCTGCCGACCCCCCCAAAAAAATGCTCATAGGCCACACATAATTTCTTTCTATTCTTAAATTTCTTCCTTGTTAGGTTCCTAGGCCCTGGGAGAAAAGCAAGAAAACAACTGGCAATTCATCCTTCAGCATCCAGCCTGATGAAGCTCTGTAAAACTCAGAAACATGGACACTATTTGTGATACTTCAGTTGTTCCTAACAAAAGGTAATGGAAAGCAAGTAATTGTGCTGACCAGGATGGTCCAAGCTAACCCCGTCTTGTGAGATCATGGAAGCTGAGCGAGTTGGCCTTGGTTAGTATTTGGATGGGAGACCACCAAGGAATCCCAGGGTTACAATGCAGAGGAAGGTTATGGTAAACTTCTGTTAGCCTCTTGCCTTGAAAACCCTACGGGGTCATCATAAGTTGGCTGTGACTTGATGGCATTTTACACACACACTGAGTTGTGCTGGTCCAAGGCCCATATAATATTTGTGGAGCCCAGGCAGATGCCTACCCAAGAAATGCATTCTAGTTTGTGTGAAAGAGGAGCTGTCCATTCCACCTTCTCCACCGGTGATACAAGACATACATTTTTCCATACGGAGATCCTTATGTTCAGTAGCCCAATTCATGCAGTCATTTTACTTCAAAATAGGGAAAGGAGATGAAGAGATGGCAGAAATAAGGCAATCAAGAGCGGTGTACTTCATTTTGGAAACAATGGAAAACAACAGTTTTATCTCCACAATTAAAAAAAAAACCCAACCAAACTTTTTCTACTTTTAATTGTCTCATTTTGTATGAGTTGAAATCTGTCCATAGCCCTCAGGTTATGGCAAAATAACACTGTAAATCAAGTTTCCAGCAGAGGATCTACTGCAGATGAACACTAGAATAAATTAGAGGCAAAGACAAATACATGCAGAGTGTGCTAAGAAAGAAATCTAGCCACGCTGTCAAGCCTCATCCCCCCAACTTATTTACTCCCAGCTGTATCAGCCCACCGCTATGAGTATGACTTAGAGACTTGAGCACGGTCATAAATCAAGACATGAGATTCTGTGGACTCATCTTGGCTAAATGCCAACGCAGGCAGTGATTTAAATTCAACATCTGCTCATAGTCTCTTAGGTTTAATTCCAATGACTGTCCCGATTTGAGCATTTGAGATGGAAGAAGGTAGTTCATGCACAGAAAGCTCCTGGTGTATAAACTGAAAAGAAAAAGGACAGGGATGAACGAGAAAAGGAACGGGGAGCATGGAGGCTAGGTGCCGCAAAGCAACGGAATGGAAAGGTGATGCTGGCAGGGTGCCAGAACAAAATTAGTTGTGGGGATGGAGCAGGAAAGGACCAAGGCACAAGACT
>NW_015173698.1:678457-704796 GCF_001447785.1 Gekko japonicus | reverse complement strand
GAAGAGGCCCCGCTCCGTTCTATGTAGCTACAATGCAACATCTTTGAAAAAAAATAGCAGCAGGCTTTGTACATGTTAGCAGCTGTCTCAATAGTGGCCTACCAAAGCCAGTTTGGTGTAGTGGTTAAGTGTGTGGACTCTAATCTGGGAGAACTGGGTTTGAATCCCCACTCCTCCGCTTGCAGCTGCTGGATGACCCTGGGCAAGCTACAGTTCTGTCAGAGCTGTTCTCTCAAGGGCTGTTCTATCTCACACCTATCTCACAGGGTGTCTGTTGTAGGGAGGGGAAGGGAAAGGAGTTTGTAAGATGCTCTGAGACTCCAAAAGAAGGGCGGGGTATAAATTCAATCTCCTCCTCCTCCTCTTCCTCCTCCTCCTCTTAAATTGCAGTCCTAAGAATTATTATTATTTACTGAATTTCTCAATCACCCAATCCCTGAGTACACAGGGCTCTGGGCGATTTCCAACAAGAGAAAAACATACCGAAAAATACAGATTAAAATCACGAGATCAATCATTCCTATTTTGATAATCTCCAGATGGCGTCCATAATTTAATCCAAAACCTACTCTGGGCTGTTCTTCTGTCTCATGGGCAGGTTAAGGAGGAGGCCGAAGTGGGCAGGATGGAAGAAAAGAGGAGGGTGCCAGCTATGATGGAAAACTGCTGTTGTTCTCAACCAAAAGCCTGGCAGAAGATCTCTGCTTTGCAGGCCCCATGGAACTGCATTACGTCCAGCAGGGCCCTGATGTAAATTGGCAGAGAATTCCCCCAGGTTGGTGCCACAGCCGAGAAAGAAGGCCCTGGCTCTGGTCGAGGACAGCTGGATATCTTTGGGGCCAGGGACCACCAGTCCAGCTTGAGTCACTGTCTAGCTTGGGAGTGAACCCCACTGAATAAAATGGGAGTCACTTTTGAGTAGACTGGTTTAGGATTGCTCCCATGATCTTAGTTTCAGTGAGTAACTGTCTTAGTCTGCAACAGAAGAGCTAGAGTCTAGCTGCACCTTGTTGTTGTTGTTCAGTCGCACAGTCGAGTCCGACTCTTCGCGACCCCATGGACCAGCTCCCGCCAGGCCCTCCTGTCTTCTGCCGTCCTCTGAAGTTGGCTCAATTTCATGTTCGTTGCATCGATGACACTGTCTAACCATCTCATCCTTTGCCGTCCCCGTCTTCTTTGACCTTCAATCTTTCCCAGCATCAGGGTCTTCTCCAGTGAGTGCTCCCATCAAGATTTTTGAGGTATGAGTTTTCAAGAGGCAAGGCTCAGGGAGGCGAGAATTGAAAGTTCATACCCTGAAGATCTTGTTAGCCTCTAAGGCAGGGGTGTCGAACTCACTGGCACTGTGTTATTTAAAGTTTTAAAAAATCTTTAATTGTGTCCTTTATAAAGTTTATATTTCCGCTACCTGGCATTACCTTTTATGACACACATGGCCCGGCCCAAAAAGGTCTCATTTATGTCAGATCCGGCCCTCATAACAAATGAGTTCGACACCCCTGCAGGGGATACTTGATTCAAATCTAGCTGGTCTTCCATAATCTTGTAGTGTTTTAGGAGGCAAGCAATTTTCAGTTGCATACTGTAGATTCGGGTCTCCCACATGTTCCAGTTTTGGGTTTCATTATGTCTGTGTGTATTTATTATTATAGCCAACCCCCCTCAATATTTTATTGCACTTTTATTTGGACGTTTATTTTATGGATATTGTTAAACTATCTTGGGCTTTTGCTAGAGGAAATAAATGTGGCCTATGAGCAGGGCTGGCAAGATTATGCATAAGGAATGATGCTTGTAAGCCTTGTTACGCAAATCAAAAACATGTAAATGGCATGGCATTTTTTCTTAACCGTACATATTTTATATATTGTCACAGATACATGTTAATTATCTTTAATACTGAAGCAGAGAAACGTATGCAGGAAAGGCACGAAAAGTTTCCAGAGACTAAAAACAAGAAAATCACTCATCAGCTGCTGACAATTTTGAAAAGAAACCCTGCGATAGAAGAGAATAGTGGTTGAGATGCATACTCCCCTCACCTCTCACCTCACCATAAAGGAGT
The DNA here is from genome assembly GCF_001447785.1 of Gekko japonicus. Taxonomy (NCBI): domain Eukaryota; kingdom Metazoa; phylum Chordata; class Lepidosauria; order Squamata; family Gekkonidae; genus Gekko; species Gekko japonicus. Next base: position 702,731 of record NW_015173698.1, on the reverse strand, counting down.
GTTTGGGAATTGTTTCTCCCCAAAAGGGAGAGAATGAATGCCTCATATTCTGAGCTCGTGTGACCAGCCTGCACAGTTCCCAGTGTGGGGCTACACAGAGACCACACCAGAACAATGCAAGTTCTTACTCTGCGGATTCAAGAACAGCTCCTAGTCCAGCCCCGCTTCCCCAGTCATTATTGCTTCTGTGCTCTTGTGCCAAGTGGGGATGTATTTAACGGACTGTACTCCACATCATCTTAATTAGCTGGCAACTCTTCTTGGTTCAGGCCCAGACTGCTCACAAGGCCCTGATTGTTTAAGGCCTCTGACTGATATTATTACCAAAAATTGATTTCATCCACATGACAACATGCTCTAATGCTCTTCATATAAGGAAGCCTTTGTGACACAAGTTTCTTTTTCAAAAGTAACTCTAAAAAAACCCCGATAGGCTCTTTGGGCTAAACTCTCTGCAGACTTCCAGCCGTTTTTACTGTTAGTATCAGATGTGATCAGGTGAACAACAAGCTAAGAAATCAGGAGATTCGTAGAGTATTCCAGTATGGATATCTAGATTCTGCCACCCGTGTGTTTTAAAGGATAAAGCTGGATACCATTAAAAACATGCAATAACTACTCCAACACTCACCCGGTCTCCTGGCCGCACCATTGGTTCTTGCTTCGTGCCTAATTTATGCAGAATGTTGTATGCGACCTTCATACTACGGGTCCAAAGTTTGCCTATTCATAATACAAATTGTAAAGTCACCTTTAAAATGGATTACACAGTTTTGTTCTAAACAGGATTCAGACAGTTTTTATTCTTTCTCTCTTTCTCTCACTCACTCGCACCCACATGCATGCACACAAACAAATGTTTGTCAAAAGGCTTTGGTAAGTTCTGAAGGGCAAATCTGGTATTCCAGTGCACAATATGGTCTTGTCATTTAAGATACCAAGAAATCCTTCAAGCTATTACACTTATCCAATCCCATTGGATCCCCAGACTAACTATGATACTATGTTATGCTACAGAATTGGCTCCTTTTACCAAAACTGAGGACCCTATGAGACACTAAGCCACAGCAAGCAGTTCTGTACAGTTAATGGCTTAGAGCCAGCGTGGTCAAAGTGTCAAACTAGGATCTGGGAAGATCCAGGTGTGAATCCCCATTCTGCCACAGAAACTAGCTGGGTGACCATGGGCCAATCATTCTCTCTCATCCGAACCTACTTCATAGGGTGGCTGTTAGGAGGATAAAATGGGAGGGAGAATGAAATAAGCTGCTCTGGGTGCCCACTGGGAAGAAGAGCAGCATATAAATATCTAAATAAAGAAAGAAGTTTATTCAGACTCTGCAGAAGCCAAGGAAGGCTTCAATCCAGTGCAGCTTTGGTTGCTTGCAACACACCCACCCCACCGAGAAAAGTGAAATCAGCCCATGAGACGTCTACCAAACACAGCTTAACAAAGCCAAAGTATGGCCCCGGTCACACGAGCTGGATATCGCGGGGGAAGGCGTGGCTAATTGCCCCGGAGGAAACTAATGTGCGGCCGCCCGAGCACACGTCCCGGTCGAGGTCCCGTGGTTAGGGGGGAGATGCCGACCAGACGGGTATCCTGCAGCGCGGCACAGAAGCCGTGCGGTGCGATCGCACTAGCAATCGCTCTTTGTGCGCATGCGCTGTTGGGCGCTGTTGTGCAACCTGCGGAGCCGGGCGCAGGATGCCACATAAGTCCACCGGAAACGCGATCAGACGCCCGCCCTTGGCCCGCGGTTTCCGGAAACTAGTACCTCGTAAGTACTAGTTTTTTAATCCGCACCTTTGGCGGGGACCCACGGGTTTGCCACGGGAGCACTGCGCTTCCCAGATGTTGGGGTGTGATCGCGCCTGGAAACTCCGTGGGACTCCCGTGCCTCTCCCGCAGCAACTTTGCCGTGTGACCGGGGCCTATGATTGCCAAACAACTGGCAAACCACACTATATGCCTGGTAGCTGAAAAGGTCTAGGGTAATTTGGAGATAGGAGAAGAGACAGCACAGTCCCAAGAACGAAAAACCCACTTAGTCTGAAATGTCAATTCAAAGAAACTTCCTTCCAGGAATGCATTGCTTTTATGACTGTTTCAGTGCCATATTGCACCATATGTTAGATGAGGTTTTAAACAACCATTTCTAAAATTTCTGTTCAGTTCATGCGTGAGAATTTTCTTCTAACAGCCACTAAGATTCTTTTGTTCCTCCCCAAAGGAGGAGCTGAATACAGGAAGACAAAAAGCCGTTGAATATGGCCGTGTGCATCATGACCAGAAGCTTCCCAATTCTTGCTACTCTTTTCTCCCCCACAGTAAATCAAGGTAGAATGCTGATGAGCTGCTACGGTATTAGGAAGATGACACACCAATCCATGGTGAATTACCTTTAAAAACATTTTCATCTGGACACAACAGCATGAATACAGTTTACAACTCTGAAGGGAACAGAGCAGCCATTGTTAACAAAGCTCTCTGTATGATTTTTGGAGCGTCACAGAACTTTGGATCATAACCATGGATCTTTAATCACATACAAAAGCCACTTGACAAAAGTTTATCAAAGGCTGCAGTCACACACACTGAATAATCCACTTTCAATCCACTTCCAGTGCACTTTTCAATCGGATTTTACTGTGTGAACTAGAAAAATCCAGTTGGAAAGTGCATCGAAAGTGGATCGAAAGTGGATTATTTAGTGTGTGTGACCGCAGCCAAAGTGTAGTTCGCCCTGCTTTTTGTCTTGCGCAAAACCCGCAAGTTTACAGGAAGCCAACATATTGGGACCAAAGACTCTATGTAAGAGCCCGCTATCTTTTTTTAGTCGAATACAAGCTCTAATAAGTGTCACCCTCTGTATAATGAGGACTGAAGCAACTGCTGCAGTTTTCCCCCTTGACAGCACAAGGGAGTCCGATCCCTTTCTGTTTGCCCGGCAAGATTTATTGCTTTGTTCTGTGCTGCTCTCAAACTGGCAGACAGTAGCAGGCCTACCCTACGAAGGGCATGATTAACAGGGAATTTTCCCCACGCAAGACATGCTCTTGCGTAACATCCAGGAGAGCTTGCTCAGGAGAAGTTCCCGAGTGACTGTACCTAGAGGCAACATCTTTAAGCCTAATCCAAATGCATGACCACGGAAACGTCTTCGGACAGCGCTGGCTCTTCAGCTTTGAAGCGGAGATGAGCACCGCAACCCTAGAGTCGGATTCGACTGGCTTTCGAGAAAGGGAACCTTTACCTTTAAATGAGACTAAGTGAGGTGCTGATCCCCTTCGGTCCACATTAAAGGCATTAAACCTACTGAGAAAGTTCCATCAGCAAATGCCTCTGTGAACTATTTCCAAGTCATTACTGTGCAGACGAATTATTTAGTTTCGTGATAATTAAGGAAGGGATATTTCAAACTAAGAATTCACAGGCAGAATTGAAGGGAGAAGCAGTAAGGTCAAAAATTTTAAATGAACATGAACCTTATATCTACCGGTAGGTAAGCAAGAGAAGGCAGAAGTAAACCTGAGGTCAGGCAGGCCTCTTTACACAAAACACTTTTGATGGAAAAAGAAAAAAGGTCAACCGTGCCACTTCATACTAAGCCATCTCTCTTCTGCATTCGGAAGTGCCAAGAATCACAGAACTACCCATTAATACAACAGGCAAAAGGGTCCTAATCTAGTCACCTTCCGAACATGCACATTTTCTAAATGGCAAGTGTGTTTGATGTGAGGCCTATCCCTCCCCTCCTGCTTTTGTGTTCTGACCTGTAGACTGGATCTAAGCAAGAGCTGTTGATTTCAATATGATTGAACACCCATTAAAGCAAAGAGGCTTAAGTGCACTCTCTGACAAGCAAAACTGACAGGTTTGCAGCTTACCAAATCATACCCAACATCAATTAAATACGTTCCGAAATGCTTTTCTTAGGACAGCTTTGAGCATGGCCCAGAAGCACCGATAATGCAGGAGGCTGTTATGCATCTTCCTTCCGGTGCTGGCCAGACTCTTACAGCAAAGCTTTCTTCACTCTTTAGGCAAAAATAAATGCAAGCCTCTATGGTAAAAGCACAAATACTATTTTTTTTTCCTGGTTGTTCCCAAAAGCCAATTACCCAGATGACCCCTAAAGTGTGCCATAATCTTTTGTACGGCTGCCAGCAGTGTTCCCTGTAAGCTGAGTTGGTGTGAGCCAGCTCACAGTCTCTTAGCCTCCGGCTCACACCTTTTTGCCTTGGCTCAGGAAGGATGGCTCCAGAGCAAACTAATTTATGCAGCAGCCCAATCGCTCGCTCAGAACTTTAATTCCAGGAGCTCACAGAGTAGAATCTTTGCTCACAGGACTCCACAGCTTCGAGGGGGCGTTGGTTGCCAGGTATACTCTGGCCTCAAGTGGGGGATGGGGGGCAGGGCTGCCAGATTCAGGCTGGGAAACTCCTGGAGATTTGGGGATGGAGCCTGGGGAAGACAGAGACCTCACTGGTCCACCCCTCCAAGACATCCGTTTTCTCCAGGGGAATTGATCTCTGTAGTCTGGAAGTGAGCTGTAATTCCAGGGGATCCCCAGGCCCCACCTGGAGGCTGGCATCCCTAAGATATCAAAGGATTTATAGCATGAAGCTTTCTGGCTAGGTGTCCCTCTTCCACTAGATCATAAAAACGTGTAAAGTGTAAAGACAGCCAGACAACAAAGCTTATGACAGAGAAGTATGTCAAGAGAAAAGCACATGAGACGAGGTCAGTCTTCATATCATGAACAGTAGGACCGTCGTCACCGCACGACACCACCTCAGTCACAGCAAGCCAAAAGAGTCTTACCAAGACGCCATCCAGCAGTTCAGAGTTTGCAAAATGGCAGCTGCAAATAATTGTTAGGGTTTTTTTCTCTCTCTCTCCAAAATATAAAAAGGCTGCATTCAACTATAAGCGGTGCAATCCTAAGCAGAGTTACACCCTTCCCCTCTGAGCCCATGGGTGCAGAAGAGTATGACTGCTTAGGATCACATCGAAAGGATATGTCATTTATTTCAGCAGTATATTTTTGCAGACCACCTTTCAGACACAATAGCTCCCGACGAGATTTATAATAAAAACAATCTGCCGTCAAAGTCATACAACCAATCTGTTGGGGCAGCAGGAGGTGGCAAGTGAGCGATGTTCATTTGTTCCCCCCACCTCCTCTTAGCTTCCTGGCTGTCGCTGTTTTTCCTTTCCTTCTGAACAGATGCAGAGAGCAGAGCCCTGCAGCACTGGGTATTGATCTTCTTCCTTAAGTCTTGCGAGTCTGGATCTATCCTCGTAGAGAAAAGGCCAAGGACAGCAGCAGTCCAAGGCCACTCTGAGGCCTCCGCACAAGAGAAGAAAAAGCAGAACTCGGAAATCTTTTAATAAAACCGATATTTGCTGCAATTTCTAGCTGCCTCGTGAAAGGGCAGCCATATAGACACTGGCGGAGCAGAGGGCTGGTGGTGCGCGAACTGGTCATCATTTCTGAATGGCACCCAAAGGTATAGCTGGACTGTCACAGCACAGGCACTGTGGCTGTATCAATGCCTACAGCATCTAATACAAGCAGTGACATTGGTCTGGGACAGCACAGACTGCTAAAGACCTCTGGCAAATAGAAATGTCTCCCAGACTGTTTAATAAAAGCATTCCTTGATGTTGAGAAAAGGCAAGATGGACTGATTTAGGGAAGACATACACATTAGTCTCTGCATCCAATTCCTGTGTTGGGATGTACATATGCAAAAATGGTTGCGTAAAGGGTATGCAATACATGGATTCATGAACACAGACAACGCGATATTACAGAATCTGGTTTTGTAATTCAGAAAGCAGCTGGGTAATAAGTCTCACTCAAGAAGTTCCCAAAGGCAAACCCTCGCTATGTAATCTTGGTGTTGTTTTGTTTTTAAAGTTAACTTGAGAGAAGAGAAGTTAGGCTCCCAGGGCATTGGCTGAAGGTATATGATACACCAACCTCCTGCAGTTGTCAGGTCAAGATTAGGAAGGGCAACTGCACGAAAATCCCATACAGTATTACCAAACCCAGTTAACAATGGTTCTCCAGAAAAGGTCTATCCCAACTACCACAGACCCTTTAACGGGAGATTCCTGAATCCAGCACGGAAGCTCGTAGACACCAAGCAGTAAACTACATCCTCTTCCACAATTTGTGTCCCTCTGTACTGGCTTCTACATTAAACTGAGCACACAGAGTGCTTAATTTGTGCATAAAAATTTCCAGTCATCTCTCAACACAAAGCATGTTTTAAATAATCCAAGAAAGCACACCAGGTATATTGGACAATAATCAACTAGGAAAATCCATGGAGGAAAAAGTTGTCTCAGACTTTGGGAGGCTGCTTACCGTAAGTGAGAATATATAGTGGCTTTCCATTGGTGTCCATAGTGGTTAGGCAAGGAGCTTTCGGAGAAATCGTCCCCCATCGTTGTAATGCTGCTTCAAGTGATGGAGGCCAATTCGTGACCACGCCCAGTTGTTCTCCTCGCATAGCCAACATCTGAGCTCCCTCTGGCCTTGGTTGGTTTGGGTCTGGCTGTTGAACTTACAGTTATAAGAGAAAGTTACTTTATACATTTTACACCATTGCGAAAATTAGACATTGACCTCTGAAAGGTCATCTGAGAAGAACAAAAACATGAAATCCGAGCTGTGAATGCACTGTTGCAGATACTCAGATCCAGTTTACACATCACAGTCAAGCCATAAGTGGGCTGATGGGAGGGTGTTGTAGGCTCCTGCACTCCCCCAACCCCAGCCCCAGACTGGATTCAGTGGTGCATTTCCATGGGCAGAAGGATTTCCAATCACGAGGCACAACCTTCTCATCTTTCCCGTCCTGTTGCTGGCCCAAATGCCCCTGAAATACTGCTCCCAGAATTTCCGGCCATGGAAATTCTTTTCTTGGAATGAATCTCTTGCCTAGATTCTGGCCCTTCACTTCCTAGTTCACAGTAAGAAGAAGAGTTGGTTTTATACCCTAGTCTTCACTACACAAAGGAGTCTCAGAGCAGCTTACAATCTCCTTCCCTTCCTCTCCCCACAACAGGCACCCTGTGAGGTAGGTGGGGCTGAGAGAGCTCTGAGAGAATTGTGACTGACCCAAGGTCACCCAGCTGGCTTTGTGTGGAGGAGTGGGGAATCAAACCCGGTTCTCCAGATTAGAGTCTGCCACTCTTTACCACTACATCAAGCGGGTAACCAGAATTTATGCCTGAATGAATTAAGCCTTTGGTTAACAGCAAACGTGGGCTTTTGTGATTTGGATGTCATGGTAAACTATGGTTATTACAAAGCAGGAAAATGGAGGAATAAAACTGACACGTGCAATGGGAGTGCATGAGCCCAAATATATTCACAACCAATGGCATCTGACGATATTTTCCATTTCTACTAAAAAAATAATGCCCAAAGAATCCAGCCTCTGGGTCTGCCACACTGTTAAAGGGAGCATAAAAGGGCCGTTTACTGTAGTCAAGAGGGGAACAGTGTTTCCTAACTAGCAACTAGTAAGAAATGGCAAGGCATTAATATTTATCCATTTGTTTTTCTGGCTCACGTTGTACGTTCACAGTTTCACGACTGCAGTTTACAGGTGTGAATGAGCCATCTAAGATCAAACCCCAGAGGGAGACTTACGTATCATTTTATACATTTTATACGCAACGGTTTTCTTACAGAGTCAAGTCATACAGCAAACCAAGAGTCACATGCTGAGCAACTGAGTCATAGACATGCATCAGTGAACCACTTCCCTCCTCGTTTTTTTAGTCATGTTCCCTTCATCACCCATTATACTCCCTGCCACAACAGTGCTCGTTTCCCAAGGAATTTTGATTAAAAGTGAACTAACAGAACAAATACATGACGGCAGTAGCAGGGCTGCCAGAAACACATCAGCAATATATGTAATTTAAATCTGAGTACGGGGTCAGAGATTATGTACGAAACTGTCAGAGCGATCTAGCCTGCTGCAGAACTTCTGGTTTTCCTAGAACAGGGAACAAACTTCTCTACCAGCAATATAAAAAGAACCTCTGGAGAGGAGGGGTATCAGGCCATTTTACCTTCTAATAATTCTTCAAAGTCATCTACAAAGAACTCTCGTAATGGTGGCCGCTTGGGTCGTTTTAGGGTGTTGACCAGCTGCTGAATTTTGGCCGACACTCTGCTGCTCACTGGAACTCCTACAAGAGGGATCAATACATGTTTTCAGCAGTGGGCTGTCTCCGTCCTGCACCATCAGATATAAACAGAAGAGACACAACAACCCAAAGGCAAATTCCAATGATCAAGTGAGATGGCTGTGACACTTTGTCACCCCCAAGAACAAATGCCATATTCCAATAAAAATGGGATCTATCCAAGATGGGCGACGCCAATGGATCTGTCTTTATTTTCTAAACAAGCAACGGTCAAGGACAACTGGCAAAGGTCCTCCATTGCTGGAAGCCTTGGGGAAAGCTAAGAGTAAACGCAGCTACCAGATCAGTAATCAGCCTTCCCAGCATCTGTTCAGCCACAGAGCCACAGAAGTCTTTGGTATAACTCCTTCCCGGCTCTCAAGAAGCAGATTCTAATATTGACAACCATGATGTGAGTAACTTCGTCAACTGTTTGAGGTCACATGAAGGACTTCAGTCAAGTCTTCCCACGCCCTGAGAGTTCCCCTTCCAAATTCAAAACTTGTCGAACCCCTGTGTTGCACTCCCCCCCCCCAGCTCCTTATCTGGTAGAACTCTTCCATTTCTCAGCAGTACAAAAGCAGTATGGAGTCTGAGAACTCCTGCCAAACAGCTCGTTTTATTCATTCATTTACAAAATTTATATGTAGACTGCACTGCAGTAGTCTTATCTAGACGCAACCAGGGCATGTACTTAAGGGGCCAGATCTTTTCTGTCCAGGAAAGGCCACATCTGGCTAACCAGTCAAAGGTGGTCAAAGGCACTCCTGGCCACAGCTGCCAGCTTCTTATCCAGCAGTAGGACCAGGTCCAAGAGCACCCCCAGACTACGAACCTGTTCCTCCAAGGGGAGTGCGACCCTATCCAGAACAGATGACACCTTAAATCTTGGGCCAGACCTTCCACCCACCAGTAGCACTTCCATCCCATAAGGATTAAGCATCAGCTTATTAGCCCACCTCCACTCCAAAACTGCCTTCAGGCACTTCTCTACAGCCTCCTGGGGATAGGCCGGTATCACATTGGTGACAACCCAGCCCAAATTGCCGGAAGACCTCACTCGGCAGTTTCAGTACAGAGGACAAAATGGAGGCTTGCGGCATCCCAAATGCCAAATGGCTGAGCAACAGTCCTCCCAGCACCACCTTCTGAAACCTACCCTCTGGGTACCACTGGAACCACTACAAACCAGTGCCTCCCGCTCCCAGCCCAGAAAGGTGGTCCAGAAGGATATCATGGTCAATGGTGTTGTATGCCACTGAGAGGTCAAGAAGAATCAACAGAGTCGCAGTCCCTCTGTCCATCTCCAGTGCAAGTCATCCATCAGGGCGAGTAAGGCGGTTTCAGTCCCACAACCACACCTGAAACCAGATTGGAAAGAATCCAAACATTTGCTCCTGGGGCCCACACATTCTTCCTCTGTTTTACAGGACATACCATCCCCAGTTTCCATAAGTTCAGCATTTCCGTATTTGGGTGCCACCCTTGCCGTTGAACCTTGTGGTCTTTCTACTTGTATTGAGTGTTCCGACGTATACGTAGTAACATCTGGAGGTGCAGAATGATTTTCTGGGGGGGGGGGAAACAAAATTAAGAAGTTCATGTTATTTCTTCAAGCATTTTGAATCGCACTTTGTTACTATGTAAACCAAAGATGATATGTTCAAATTAACATTTTTGTCGTGTGTTGCAACACTGGATTCTAATGATACTTTTGTACCCCCTGCAAGCTCTTGTGAAGCATCTGGAGAAGTACAACTTAATTTCAAAGAAGGTTCAGGTTTCATATCTACCAAAACCAACTCAGAAAGAGTCTCAATTCTTGTAACTTAATTTCCATCGGCTTGGAAACAAAATTAACACATCTTAATCGTCCCTCTGTTGAAGCAGCTTACTGTACCTAGCTCTTGGAACAGCCACAAGGAAGTTATCCAAAATGCCAGTTATCAAAAGTGTATCCATGTTAGATGCAAACGTCACAATTTATTTTGTTTATTTATTTCATGAGATTTCTATCCCGCCCTCCCCCACAAGTGAGCTCAGGGCGGGTCATGACAAAGTGATAAAAATCTGAATCAATTAATTTATAAATGACAGCAGTCCAGTAAAATCCGCAGGTGCTGGGTTTATACTGCCTGCAACCTTAAAGGCTGGCTTATTGACAGGTGGGACCAGACCACACCCATGGTCACAGATGATAGCACGGATGGTGTAACAAAATGGCTTCCAGGCAGAGGCAGCAGTACCTTAAAATGGCTGCCAGTCTGGTAGTCCTCTGGAGGGGGGAGGTACTCCATATGGAACAATGGGGCTGCCATACCTCCCTGCCTACATTTCCCAGTAGCTTTAGGGGGAAAGTGCGGGAAAGTATGGACCCACCCCAAGGGCGGAGCCTAGCGGATAAACCTCCAGGGTGGCTTTTAGTCTCAGCCTAGTCTTAGCATTCGCCTGAGCTTTAACAGCAGCTTCAAGGGGTGCATACAAGTGGGACTCCTGCTACCAACACTCCGTGGTCAGTCCAGGCCACCATAAATCGTGGTGGACAGCCAGGAGGGTTAGCAGTATTGGTGAACAGTCCTGAGGAGGGCTAGAGTTTCTCTCTACCCAAGAGGAGGAGGAAAGCAAATCCTGGCCTGCAGCCACCCACTATAGAGGTAGAGAGGGTGTGTGTAGGGGACAGAGGAATTGCATTTAGATCGTGTTTATTTTCTGCCCAGGTTGAGTTGATGTGCCTGTGTTTATTTTCTGTGCCTAACTTGTATATGGCTTGTTGCCGTAATAATAAATGACTGACTGATTGTATATAGTTATAATAAATCTTTTTTTAATTATAAAGCCAGGTAGTGCCTTGACCACATAGTCCTCCCCGCTCAGCACATTACCAGAGGCAAAGGGAGGCCAGGGAACACAAATGGGCCCAAATCAGAGGGGTTGCCAACTCTCCAGGGGGAGCCCAAAGATTGAAATATCCACTTTCCCGGGTTGGGGGATCAGCCAGAGGGGTCTCACTGTCCCTCTAGGAAGGCGGTGTCAATTCAGTGAGTGGTGACAACGACAGAGGAAGGAAACAGCCCCACCAGGCAGGGTGGGCAGGCAATAACAGGGGCTTGCTAGCCACAGAACGGCTGCTCAGCCTCCCCGGCTGAGGGTGGGTCCCTGTTTCGTCACAGATGGTATAATGCACAGACAAAACCAGGTCAGAGCAGGGGAGGCCCACAGAATTAGACACCTGCCACCTCAACCGGGAGCAGGGGAGGCCCACAGAATTAGACACCAGCCGCCTCAACCGAAGTCCTGATGGAACAGCTCTGTTTTACAGGCCCCGTGGAACTGTAATAAGTCCCGCAGGGCCCTGATCGTAATAGGGAGCATGTTCCACCAGGCCAGAGCCAGACAGTGACCTCAGATACCACCACTAGGAGTTGCCAACTCTGAGCTGGGAGATTCTTGGAGATCTGGGGGTAAAGTCTAGGGAGGGTGGAGTTTGGGGAAGGGAGTGATCTCAGTGGGGTATACCACCATACAGTCCACCCTCCAAAGCAGCCATTTTATCCAAGGGAACTGATCTCTGTAGTCACGAGAGCAGGTTGTAATTTCTGGAGGTCTTCAGGCCCCATCTGGAGGTTGGCAACCCCAGTCGCCATATTCTCTTGAGCTAGGCACAAGTATACTGAAGCATCCGCAGAGGCCGAAATCCTATGTACGCATACACCAAAATAAATTGCCTTGGACTCACAAAGAATAGGATCGTGCGCCTCTTGAGTTGTACCCCTTGTTTCACAAGTCAACATCACAACAATTTGTATTAGTGAATCCTCAGAGAGCCTGAGAGGTGTCCATTTTTCCTTCTAAGTAGACCCAACAAGCTATGCATGCTGCTTCGCTATTTTTAGCTGTGTTATAGAGAAGAACTGAAATGGGAACCACGAGACTGCGTTTCCAGAAGCAAGCATGACTGGGTAACCTGCCTCGTGACGTTACTCAACAATTCGCAAGCTAATCTTCGCCTTTCACAGCTCAGTAACCCACCATGCCTTCCCAATCTATTTTTTTCCCCAGCCGCTTTTCAATTTGTACTCTTTTGCACAGCCTTTTCGATTCACACATTGCTCCAAGAGGCAAGAACCAACACTACCTCAGGCTTAGACAAGTTTACTGTTCAGAGGCATAAATGGTCAAAGCCCCGTCCACTCAGAGGGGCTGATGAGGCCATCTCCCTAGGTCAGTGGTGGCGAACCTATGGCACGGGTGCCAGAGGTGGCACTCAGAGCCCTCTCTGTGGGCACGCGTGTCATCACCCCAGCCAGGCCCAGACGATCATTAAAGTGTCGAAGTCTCTGCCAAATAATTTTAAGTAAATGAAAGCATTTGGGATTGCTTTCCTTACTTTGTTTGGATCATCTTAAGTTAAGGTATGAGTTGTTTTTTTCTAAAGTAAAACCTCAGTATTCAGGTTAAATTGCCGTGTTGGCACTTTGCAATAAATAAGTGGGTTTTGGGTCGCAGTTTGGGCACTCGGTCTCTAAAAGGTTCGCCATCACTGCCCTAGGTCAAACGGAAACCATGTGGAAGAGCTGCCACTGAGTTCAACCTAGGCGGGGTTTTCTAAAATGCACACACGCTGCCCCATCGTCCAAAGCTTCAACATGTCAGCCTTCAGAACAGTTCAACAGTTGAGCCATTATACAAAAGTCTTCTGGGGGGGGGATAAACTCATCACACTAAGCCTTCCGTTTGCTATTACCACTGCTGCCAAAGAAGACGAGCCAAGAGATGCAGGAAGGGAGGTGCAGACTGACAGACAAAACCAGCAAGTCGTTCACGCACACCTCACAATAATATTCTTATAACTGTCTGAAATGTGTGATTCTTTATGAAGCTGGCTTAGTGTGATTTTTTTATTTAATTGACCGCTTTGTCCATTCTTCATGCCTATAACCATTCAAAGGAAGATCAAAAGGGCTGGGACTACACATACCCATTCCCTGCCAGTTTCATGATCTCTGTAGATGAACTCACGCAAACACACAAAGCGGCCTTATCCTGAATCAGACCCTTGGCCCACCGACGTCAGCACTGTCTACTCAGACTGGCAGCGGCTCCGCAGGGTCTCAGGCTGAGAGGTCTTTAACGTCACCCATTGCCAGATCCTTTAACTGGAGATGCCAGAGATGGGACCTGGCCCCTTCTGCATGTCAAGCAGGTGCTCTCGCACTGAGCCACGGCCCCTCCCCAACTCAATAAACAAGCAGCGGAAGGGAACCTGAATATTAACTCGACATCCCGTACGTTTCCTGCCAGGGACGGCTTGCGAGTGAACCTGCTCGAAGCAATGCACTGACAGTTTCTAATTGCCGAGCTGCCTCGGAAGTTTAGTTCTGACGGGGAGGATGGAAACATATAAATATGTAAAATACTGAAGGTATGGAAGGGGGCAGGGGAGTAGAGATGTCAAGGCTTGTGGGAAGGCTCGAGCCGTTTCAGAATTACTAACGAGCCACCAAAAGGCCTTGCCAGAAAGAACAGTGCTTGCCTGCTTCTTGAAATGTAGCATCTGCCTCCCCCCCCCCCGAATAATCCATGTGAAGGGGGATAACGTATGGGTTAAGGACTCCTTAGACACAACGGGGAGAGCCTTCTTCTTGCATCTCCTATAAACAGGTTCTGTACACTTATGTATACCCTACATGTCTTCTTTTAAAAAGGCTGTGTCTTGAAAGTGGTTTAATTTTCCTATTAAACAGGGGGAAGAAAAGGACCACATAATTAAGGGACATCTTTTTGAAAGAGATTCTGTCCTGTCTTTCCACGAATCATTCATCAAGGCAGTTTACATTAAAAAAAAAATCAACATAAAGCTACTATCAAAAGAAACCCACAAAAAGACAGCACCCAAGCGCACAGAGCGCTGTTACCTTCCCACCGAAGTGGTACCTATTTATCTACTTGCAATTTCTTGCTTTCGAACTGCTAGGTTGGCAGGAGCTGGAACTAGAGATGGGAGTTCACTCCATCATGCGGCACCCGGGTCTCGAACTGCTGAACTACTGACTTTCCACAGTCTGCAGTTCAGCGTCTTAACCACTTGAGCCACCGCAGCTCCTTTTTTAGTTAGAGGCACCAAATTTCAGCATAGCTGCTGATGCCTCTCCTCAAACCCTTCCCCCCAAGTTTCACAAATATTGGACAATGGGGTCCAATTCTATGAGTCCCAAAAGAATGTGCCCCCATCTTCCATTATTTCTAATGGAGGGAAAGCATTTAAAAGGAACGCGGTCAATTTACATGCAATGGCAGCTCATCAGGAACGCGCCTTGGAGTTCCCTCTCCTGGAGCCTCCCTCCGCTCTCCTGGAGTGTCCTGGTCAGTCCCCCGTTGACTTGTCAGCCTCACCTGGCAACCATATCCACAAGACTAATTTAACTGGGCATTTAAAAGAGAGCAAATGTGCTCAGGACAATATTCCATAGTTGGGGCACCATCACAGAAGAGGCCCTGCTGCTATAGCCATCCGCCTAGTCAGCACCCACAGCAGAGCTTCAGCTGGTGGCATCAGCATAATTGACCGTTTCACATGCAAGAAAAAACCTACAGATATAATGGTCTCAGCCTGCTTTTACAGCCCATAACAGGAAGCAGTTCTCAGCGAAACACTTGCAATGTTGCCAGGTAATTACCATTATGTTTTGCAGCTGCAAGAGAAGGTGGCTGTGGGTGATCAGAAACTGGTCTTTTTTTTATTAGATAAAAGGGTACTGAGCTAACATTCCAAAACTCTTCCAAAACCACAATCCAAACCAATGTTCTATGCTTAGAGAGGAAAAGGAACTTCCTGTGGTTGTGAATGAACACATTCTTATATTATAACTGATAAATTCATGTTTGCACATAAGTGGTAGCAATATTTTGGACTAAGTAGAAAAGTCTGCAATTATTCTTTGTATTGAGAGTAGTTTGTTTAGTTTGAGTATCTGCTTCGGCTTATTTCCAAAGGAAGCTGCTTACTGAGTTTTTAATATTGGTTTAATTTAACTCCAGAGTCTTAACAGCTCTGCTTTATTCAAGAAGGAGCCAGGAAAATGTTAAAAATGCATATTAATAGAATTATATTAGCTAACTAATCCATATACTAATAGCAAAGCTGGTCAAATCTTCGGATACTTAAATCCAGTGACCAGAGCTGTGAATGGGCAAGACAGATCTTTCTACAAGTCTGAAATGGGCTCCAGGATTGCAGAAAAATGTGAAATCTAAAAAATAATAATACATTGGGGGCTTCAAAAAACCTAAAAACGATAAAAGGAATTGCTGTAGCTTTAAGCAACGGATTGTCTCAGTGGCTGTTTCTAGGCAACCACAGCATTCCAGGCTTCAGTTTCTCTAAGTAAAAGTTAGGGGGGGAGGGCAGTGTCTTTGAGGGAAGACTCATTGGGGCCAGGCCTGGTTAGACTAACCAGCTCCAGGCTTGGAAATCACTGGAGATTATGTGTTGAAGTCTGAGGAGTGTAGGGTTTGGGGAGGGGAGAGGCCTCAGCATGGTATAAGGATAAGGTGAGAAGACAGAAAGAGAAAGAGAGGGTAAGTGACAGGCATGGAGGGGAGAGAGAGAGATGGCAGAAGGGAGAGTGAGACTGAGACAGTAAGGGGAGAGGGGAGGAAGGAAAGGTAAGGTAGGGGGAATGGGATAGCCACTCCTGCAAGTTTTTTGCAGGTCCCCACTTGTTAGATATATTAGACAAGATTCACTGGAAAAGACAATAATGCCAGGAAAAGTTGAAGGCAGCAGGAAAAGAGGAAGACCCAACACGAGATGGATTGACTCAATCAAGGAAGCCATGCCCCTAAGTCTGCAAGACCTGAGAATGCCTGTTAATGACATGACATTTTGGAGGACATTAATTCACAGGGTCACTGTAAATTAGAAGCAACTTGATGCACTTAACAGACACATTAGATACCTAGATGTCTGCTGTGTTTCTGCAGGAAAACTTTTCTTGTGCCCCTAAACAGACCTTTATCTTCCTCTGCACATTATCGTCCTTACACTTGTTTATACTTCCACAGGATGAAGAACTATGCAGAACTATTTTATACTCTTCCCAATCAATGCAGGAGTTAATTCTACAGCGCAGCCACTGTTTCAGATCATTCTCTTTGTGGGACAGTCAGTTAAAAATCTTGCAGGAAGTGATGCATTTAGCCAAACCCAAGTGGACCGGTGCCACTGGTTGCAATGCAGCCAGAAGAAAAAAATTGTTACCCTGCTCCCCATTCTGATAAATGACTAATCACATGGGGTCAGAATTCTTTTTACATAGCAGAAGGAATACTGAAACCAAAAGGCTACACCTGTTCGCTGCTGCTCTTAAGACTATACAAAAATTTATGCGTGGGGGAGAACACATTTTGCATCGTGCATCTGTCATTGAAATGGCGCACTGCATGCTTTGCACAGCTGAAAGCAAGAGAAAAATTAATTCAATAGACGGGTACACTGCCTAAGTGACTTGCAGATGACATACCAGGCCAAAAATAAAAAAGTCATTTTGAGATAGTAGCCACCGAGATATGCTGAGGGTGCATCCTCTGATATATAAGCTCAGCGGTCCCATTAAGTAAAATTAAGTTGTTTCAGAAGAAAAATGACTCTGATCAACATATGCTGGTGGTAAATATAGGAACAGTGACAGCTGTAGGACTTCAAAGTGCCTCCTCCCCCACAAGCATATTTATTTGCATTGCCCCATATTCCTGTCCCTTTCAATAAATTTACATTGCCAGCTCACAAGTTCAGCAGCTGCTCTCCAATAACAAGAGCAAGATGACTACGGATGTTTCTGCCTCTAGACCAGAACAGCCCCCTTCACCAGGGGAATAAGCCATAGTTCTTTGACAAAACCAAAAAGTTGGAATGGAGTCTTGCCCCTGTCTGGGAGCTCATCAGGCCCTCATCTCACTTCAAGCCTGGATAATGCCCTGACCTGGATAGCCCAGCCAAGCCCGATCTCGTCAGATCTTGGAAGCTAAGCAGGGCCGACCCTGGCAAGTATTTGGATGGGAGACCTACAGAGAATACCAGGGCCGGGAGGCAGAGCCAGGCTACCAATTCTCTGAACATCCTCCATACCCCAGTAAGAGTCACCAGAGGTCGCCATGACTTCCAGGTATAGGCACACACACACAAATGCAAAAATACCAAAAAAAAGCCTGGATAATGAAATGGCAAGGGTGAATAATGGCCATGTGCCAATAGGTAAGCAGTGTGTGTGTGTGGGGGGTGTGTGTTCCATGTTGCAGCAGCAGCAAGGTCATACAAAGCCAAATACTATATTTGGACAGAATAGAGGCATCGCAGTTTTTGTGGCAAAGAAGTGCTCAGATGGAAGGGTAGTTATGTCACAGGAAAAGGTGAGAAGGGGGTCTGGGTCCAGACTGCTCTTCTCTCCAACATCTACAACCATGTAAGCTCCAATATCAAACATCACATTGAGGTCACTTAGTTTTATTTAGTCACTGATACACCCATTTTCTATGAATTCATATAATCCCCTTTTAAAGCTATTGTGGCTTAGTGGCTTCACGTCATGTTGCACTGAATTCCTTAAGATAATTATGCACTGTGTGGAGGAGTACTTTTTTATGTTGGATCTACTGACTATCATCTTTATTGGTAGTTCTATACTAAGCATCATTTTATAAACCTTTCTCACCTGCGCCCCCTGAGTCATCTTTTTAATAAATTAAGTAGCCCTAAACTCTTTTATGATTCTTCGTGGGGAAGTATGGGGAGGGGGACTAACCTTTTACTTCTCTCCTCTCTGCTTCTACAACAATAGGTCCTCTTACTCCATGATTACTATGTTTCCCATGAAGCTTAGGACTTCATCAACAGCTTTCTTAGAAGTCCAAGTATGTATTATATATCTTTAGGCTTTATTCCAATCACTTGGAAATGTTTGAGAGTGTGCTGAAGCATGACTACCCTTTGCATAAGCCATGCTGATTGTTCCCCAGTAAGGCTTCTTCTTCAATGGCAAGGGTGAATAATGGCCATGTGCCAATAGGTAAGCAGTGTGTGTGTGTGGGGGGTGTGTGTTCCATGTTGCAGCAGCAGCAAGGTCATACAAAGCCAAATACTATATTTGGACAGAATAGAGGCATCACAGTTTTTGTGGCAAAGAAGCGCTCAGATGGAAGGGTAGTTATGTCACATGAAAAGGTGAGAAGGGGGTCCGGGTCCAGACTGCTCTTCTCTCCAACATCTACAACCATGTAAGCTCCAATATCAAACATCACATTGAGGTCACTTAGTTTTATTTAGTCACTGATACACCCATTTTCTATGAATTCATATAATCCCCTTTTAAAGCTATTGTGGCTTAGTGGCTTCACGTCATGTTGCACTGAATTCCTTAAGATAATTATGCACTGTGTGGAGGAGTACTTTTTTATGTTGGATCTACTGACTATCATCTTTATTGGTAGTTCTATACTAAGCATCATTTTATAAACCTTTCTCACCTGCGCCCCCTGAGTCATCTTTTTAATAAATTAAGTAGCCCTAAACTCTTTTATGATTCTTCGTGGGGAAGTATGGGGAGGGGGACTAACCTTTTACTTCTCTCCTCTCTGCTTCTACAACAATAGGTCCTCTTACTCCATGATTACTATGTTTCCCATGAAGCTTAGGACTTCATCAACAGCTTTCTTAGAAGTCCAAGTATGTATTATATATCTTTAGCCTTTATTCCAATCTCTTGGAAATGTTTGAGTGCTGAGGCATGACTACCCTTTGCATAAGTCATGCTGATTGTTCCCCAGTAAGGCTTTTTCTTCAATACTTTTAATATTATAAGGAAACAAATCTGGGTTTTCCATACAGTGTATAGATTCTTGATTAGAGTACTTTACAAGATCCACGTCTGGTACATTCATACTTTATGTTTGTAGATATACTCTTAAAGTATATTAGTTAGATCTACAGATATCAAAGTAGGTAGTAGAATTTAAAAAATAACTACTACCCAACTTGATATCCAGTTTTTCATGGCCCATCAAGTGATGACAAGGTGTTACATGGCCACCCTGATAAACTGCACTGTTAGCTCTCACTCAAAAGAAGAGAATTTTACTACACAGTTAATGAAAGAAACAGGAGGGAGGGCAAAATTCTCTTCACAGTCAAGGGCAAGCACCAACTGACTGGCTCAATGTAGGGCTGAACACTCACCCAGCAAGTTACCACTAGGTAAATGGCAAACTATTCACCCCAAGAGCAGGCTTGTCTGGACCACTTTGCATCTGCTCATTTCTCTTGTAGAACCAACATATAGGACTTCAGGCAAACAGAAAGTATGTCTAAGAATTTTTCCTCTTCTGAGAAGAAACAAAAAAGTAGGAGCACATTTGTCATGAATTTGCACTGTAGCAGTCATTCAAAGATTAGTTTTAGAAGGCAGAGCTAGAAAAGGTCATGTCATTTGCCTCAACATATTTGATATATATAAAATATGATTCCGTGGGCCTGTGCTTCAACAGTGTTACATAATTCACACATTTTGTCACTTCTTATTTTATTCCAGTCAACTTATCTGTGCTGATCAAAAGGTGCTCTTGGTATCACGTCAGCATAACAGTCCTGGGACTGAGTTCTAGGCAGAAAGCTCTATAGCTACCACTCCATTACCAAAAATAAACCAAACACAGCTATGGACATGGAATTCCCATTTTGATTCCACTTGATAAACAACAACAAAATGAATTATGACTCTGGTCACACGGACGATTTGCTGCGCTAAAGGCACGAATGTCAGGCAGATTTTCGGGGCGTGATCACACCACAACTTCTGGGAAGCGTAGCGCACCCGTGGCATCCTGCCGAAGATGCGCAGTAAAAAACTACCTCGGAAAGTGCACTAGTATCTGGAAAACGCGGGGCAGGGCGGGCGTCTGATCACGGGAGCGCTAGTATCCTGTGGCATCCAGCATCCGTCCACGTCCCGTCGCAAACCGGATGTTTTTCGTAAGCACATGCGCACAAACACGTAACTGAAAGCAGTGCTGCTCCACGGAACTGTGCATGCGCACAAATGCGAAACGCTTGCTGCGCCGCTTCTTTGCCACGCTCCAGCATTACCGTATGATCGTCAGCTAACAGCCTAAGTGCGAAGACTTGGGGGACCGTGTGATCAGGCTACTGCACTTTATTTTGCTCCAGGGCAAACAGCCACGCCCCCCCCCCAGATTTTCTGGCCTGTGTGACTGGGGCCTAAGCTCCTTTTAAACAGCAGGTTCAAAAACAAACATTAGGTACTGGGCATTTAACACCACTTTCTGCATATAATGATACTTCCACTATCTTGCTTTCTCCAGGGTCACCAATTACCAAAAGCATTACCATCTTTCCAGTAAGATAAATACATTATATTTACGATCAGAAGCTAAACCGGGTCAGCCCTGGTTAGTATTTGGATGGGAAACCACCAAGGAATTCCAGGGTCACTATGCAGAGGCAGGCAATGGCAAACCACCTCTGAACATCTCTTGTCTTGTCTTCAAAACCCTATGTCACGGCAGGACCAGGGGGCGTGACACAAGCAAGCAAAAGTTCAGGAACAGTCCGAGGTCAAGCCGGGCAAACCAGGTAGCAAGGTTCAAGCAGGTTTAAATCACAGTCCAAAAGCAGGGTCAGACATACCAAAGTTTCAAGTCCATAAATCACAACAATACCAGAGGAGTCAGAGATGAACGCAGGGTCAACAAAGCCGAAGGTCAAAAGCCAAGGATCAAGCCGAGAAGAATTCCACAAGGTCTGGAGCAGAGATGCAAGGATTCAGGTCCTGAACAAACGACGTTTGCCAGCACAAATGACTGCTGGCAACAGACTTGCATATATACAGTGCTAGCTAATCAACTCATTAGCTAGCCAGGAGTGAGGACAGGATCCTGTCAGTAATCAGGGCTAAGAGATCTTCTGGCACGCATGCGTGCATTCTGCCTTTGCTCTCTCAGCTGTTGTCTTCTTACATTCCTGAGCCTGGTTACAGGTGGAGGCGAGTCTGATGATGAATTACTGGGCTGCAGCAGAGACTGATCCCTTGCAGGTGTTCCCTGGGAGGCTCTATCCTCCTCACCACTTAGATAGCTTTCAGCTACAGGATCCAGTCTTTGCCTTTCTGCTGCAGTACTGTCCTCAGGAGCCTGTTCAGGGTCCTCAGGAGCCTGTTCAGGGTCCTCAGGAGCCTGTTCAGGGTCCTCAGGAGCCTGTTCAGGGTCCTCAGGAGCCTGTTCAGGGGCATCAGCAAAGGCAGGCATGACATCAGCAGGGGCAGGCATGACACCCTATGAGGTCACCATAAGTTGGCAAAAAAAAACAACCCAATCTTTTACTTCAAGTGATAGGGTCACATACTGTATCTGATACCAGGCAGTATTCCTTTACCTCAGTCTGTAAAACCAATTCCAATTCTCACCAAGACCACCCCACATATTTAATTCAAAATCTTCACTAGCCTACTTCATGCGTATAGTGAAGCAATTTCTTTCCCACAACATTTCAGAGTCATCTTTAAGGAACTACAAGAATGTCCATCTTTTAAGTCTTCAGCCTCGTCAGATCTAGAACCCACCTTTAACTCCAACAGACAACATAACAACTACTTCCAATAAGTGTCCATCTTTCCCCTTCACAAACTCAGTCTCACCGTTATCATCTGTCTTTCTTGTACACTTAAATTTAAACAGAAAATATGGTACAACCTATGTTATGCCAGGGTACAACTTAGTTGTGGGTCAAAGCAAGTGAGAAGAAGAAGAGGAGGAGGAGGAGGAGGAGGAGGAGGAGGAGGAGGAGAGCGGCTTACAAACTCCTTTCCCTTCCCTCCCCACAACAGGCACCCTGTGAGGTGGGTGGGGCTGAGAGAACTCTGACACAAACTGCTCTTTTTCAAGGACAGCTGTGCCAGAGCTTGTGACTGACCCAAGGTCACATCAGCAGGTGCAAGTGGAGGAGTGGGGAATCAAACCCGGTTCTCCCAGATTAGAGTCCGCGCATTTAGCTGAGTTAGTGTGAGCTAGCTCACAGTTTTTTAGCCTCTGGCTCACACATTTTTGTCTCAGATCAGGAAGGATGGCTCCAGAGCAAACTGATTTATGCAGCAGCCAAATCGCTCACTCACAACTTTAATGCCAGGAGCTCACAATGCAGATTTGTTGCTCACAAGACTCCACAGTTTAGAGGGAGCATTGGTCACAGCCCACCAAATGAAGACTACCCTTGAGATGAACACCTTATTGGAGAATAAAGACACCCTTTTCTTTAACGCTGAGTCCAAGACTCAGAACTGTATTTTGAAATTCAGCTTAATGCCGTCTTGGATAGTTAAAGGAAGTTTCTTCAAGGGCTGATTTTGCCCACCAGGCAAGCCATTGCAGTATCAACTCAACTCCTTTAATAAGAACTTAAGTCCACTTTGTGTATCCATGAAGGAAACAATGGTGTCTTCTGGTTTTTTCTTTCTTTCTTTTTGTTAAGACTGTACTGCATTTTTTAAAAGTTTAAAACTTGTGGAGCCATAGCATGTGCTACTAAGGTTGTACAGCGACTATGTTTAGAAACTATGCCTGGCCAGCCCATTCTGATAACAATTAGCTGTTAATTCTTTGTTTTAATTTTTGTTTGGAACATTATGCATCTGTCTCTAAAGATTTAAAGGTTAACTCTCAAGTGCAAATTCATTACCAGCAACTGCCAGCTAATTAATCTTTGTGTTCTACAGGAAGGGCTTAATACTGACCAAATAGAACTAGCCCTTGTAATGACATAGAAGTAGCTTCCTTCAATTAGTCACAGCATCTGGATGTACAAGAAGTACTTTCCGGCCCACGCCTCATCAAAGTTTTTTAAATTATTTTAATAATTTTTATTAAATAAATATAAAACAATTGATACAGAGAATCCAAAATAATACAAACTATTTAACATTAATAATATTCTTAATATTATGTTCAGTATACCTATCTAAAACTTAACTATTTAAAACTCTTAACATGTTTTGTAATAGTACAGTTTGGTGAGCAACCATCTTATATAAATGAAAGAATGTGATTTCAACTAGCTAGTGTTTCAAAAGAATTTTGAATTATGGTGCTAGAGAAGACGCTTGAGAGTCCCTTGGACTGCCAGGAGATCAAATCAGTCAATCCTAAAAGAAATCAGCCTTAACTATTCCCTGGAAGGCCAGATACTGAAGCTGAAGCTCAAATACTTTGGCCACCAAATGAGAAGGGAGCACTCACTGGAGAAGACCCTGATGCTGGGAAAGACTGAAGGTCAAAGAAGAAGGGGACGGCAAAGGATAAGATGGTTGGACAGTGTTATCAAGGCAATGAACATGAAATTAAGCAAACTCTGGAGCACGACGGAAGACAGGAGGGCTGGCGTGATGTGGTTCATGGGGTCGCAAAGAGTCAGACTGAACTGTGCAACTAAACAACAACGACAACAACAAAGCTAGTATTTACTGATCAAAATTAAGACATACTCTAAGTCTGGGGTTTATAGAATAAACACTTCAGATGAAACTAAGTAAGCAGGAACAATTCCATTCTGTGCCATGTAACTTATGACCGGAAACCATTTCTCACAAAAGTTGATTGATAGTTTTTATGTTTGAGTTTTAACATGGTTAGAAAGAATCAGAACACTAAAAACGTTTATTTTCCCCAAATTTTTGTATTTGTTTCGGACACTTCCAATTTGGATCCCAAAAGCCACATTTCAAAAATGGCAAAGCAAATGGAGAACATTTGTTTGGAGTAATCGCTCAGCGAGGGTTACCTATTTAACATTACGTAGACCATCTCAATATGGTGGCCCCTCAGTGCCAGATCTTAAGCTGTACTATGAAGCCTCTAAATTGTCTACATTAATACGTATTCTCCAACTATCTTCATGTATAGAATTGGATACCAATAGAAGTATTTTATTTAACCCCACATAAGTACTCTGAATTTTTATGGGCTACAAAATCAGAAAGGTCATTGGTCCCTTCA